>NW_015165242.1:548365-561341 GCF_001447785.1 Gekko japonicus | reverse complement strand
ACACATTGAAGCAGGGGAAGTGAAACTGATGGCTGAAATGGCTCACAGCCATTTAAACCTAACAGGTCAGCTGTGGACCCATGCTGCTCAGCTGTTAGGTTTAAATGGTCTGAGCAGCCAAACTGAACCAGATAAAAGCACACTAAATGTCCGGGGAAGGCACCTTCCCTGAATATTGGTTCGGGGGCTCTGAACTGGCTTAAGTTCATGCCAAAATTTGGCTCATGAGCTGGTTTTCACCCATCCCTACATATATATGCATCCCTACATATATATGCCAGCTTATGCCGATTTACCGCAAACACCCATTGATTTAAATGGTTACACAAGAAAGGAGAACTGTACATGGGATTACACGGATGATATTTTGTTCAGAACCACAATATTCAAGAACATAAATAAAAATCTACTTTTAAAAGATATGGTCCCTGTCTAGGGTTGCCAACTTATCCAGAACAGCAGGACATCTCCTGGCTCCCAGCCCCCTATGCTGCTTGAATGAGCAATGGGAGGAAAAGTTGGGGGGGGGGTAGCTAAATGGTATTGCAATGTCACTTCCAGGTTTCACCTGGAACTGATGTCATGGTACTCTAGGAATTCTCCAAAACTCTGTAGTTTTGCCATAGCACTTTGGAGGATTCTTAGAGCATAAAACTTAGGAATGATGTTGTGAGGCCAATTGATACTTCCCCTCTCCATGCCCTGCCCCCAAAGCTCCCAGGGGTGGAAGGCAGAGGCATGGTAATCTTATCTCTGTCTCTCAGTCTCAGTGATGTAATCATTGTAACCATATGCACTGAGTATATTGATTCTGTAATCGTTGCAACCAATGTCTTTGAAAAAAATCAAACCTATTCAAATTGCAACGCCCATCTTCTCCTGAGCTGAATTCCCTGTATACTCATCACATTGATTATTTATCTACTATTTACATTGGGAAATATTTAGAGTGATTTTGTGTCTGAGCAACTGGATCATGGCAGCTGCATGGGTAGCTGTAGTTGATGCACGAGTACAATTTACTGAATTGCTGGGGTTTGCATGCTATAATGGCATCAGGGACAAGCTATGCATGGTTTTATATTCAGTACCTTTCAAGGGCATGTGCTGCTTTTGTGCCTTTAAAGACAATGACCTTCCCACTAGAGTGCATACTGAGACCTAACAATCAAAATATTGTTTCCAGATAGCAGTGCAAGAAAGTATTTGTGGTTCAGTTTAGAGCATCTGATGAACATACTTGTCTTTGGAAGGCAGGGCAGGTCAAGGAGCAGGGAGGAACCAAGGAGCGACTGAGGGATAAAGGCTGTTGGTTCTTTCATGCAGGAACAGGAAGAAGAGGAACACAGATCAGTGTTTCCAGGTCACTAAAGAAAGGCAGCTAGTGAGCCCTAGGAGCCTAGGAAGGTGAGTTCTGATGGCTGTTGGTCCAGAGCCAGTATGGCACGTGAAAGAAGGGAGTATCCACAACCATCAAGAAAGATTAACAAGGGCCCGTGCCACATGGGGGGGGGGGGAATGCGCGGCCAAAGTGCGGCTTTTGGAAGCCGCACCAAAATAGACACATCGCAGCAGGATCACACGGATCCCCTGAGCCGCGGCGCCGTCGCTCCCCAGCACGATCAGATGCCGGGGAGGAAGCCACAGTCGGGAGACCGAGGCGGCCAGCTGTGCATGCATCCACATGCGCAGTTTGGCCAGGAGCTGGGGATGCACCAGCAGAAGGACACACCGGCGATCCCACAACCGCGCTTGCCGCGACCGTTCAGGTAAGACCACCTCTGTCGGTGGTTCTTTTTTGCTGCGGGGTTTCCAGGGTTAGGGACAGATCGGGGACGGGTGCGCGCTGCTTCCCAGATGTTGTGGTGAGATCGTGCCCATTTGCTGCGGCCCCGATCCGTCCCTCTCCTGGGCCAAAACCCTCCGTTTGACCAAGTATTGTCATCTGAGTCACACTGATCAGAAGCTAAGGATATAGGGCAAAACCATCTACAAATTTCAAGAAAACTTCAAGATCATTACAGAATTATGCATATGCAAGAATTAGGAATCAGTAACTGGGAGGGGGGATATCCAGATACTGCAGAGTTACAGACATGGCTGCAAACTCAAGGCTGCTTCCGTGTTAATGTAGTTCCCAGCCAATTGGGTAGGAGTACTGACTTGTGGTAGTCCCAATTTTACACAAGGAGCAAGAGCACTATTGGCTCTTGATGAGCTACTTGCTGTGAAGAGTGGTACAGCCAATCAGAAGGGTGCTGGAGAACACCTGTGCGTCAGGTGTTTCCTGTGAATTGGTCCAGCCAACCTTCTTGTGGACAATGTAGAAGTAGCTAGTTGCCTTTTGAGTGGCCAAACAGGAATTTTGGGGTGTCCCTCAAACTGAACAGGAAGTGGGCCTTTCCCCACTTGCTTCACAGTGTCCTGGGGAGGGTTGTTGTCCCCTAACTGGCCTGGTCTTTTGGCTGGTTAGGTCATAGCTAGGAATAGTGGCAGTAATAGTGCGAGTTATTACAATATAGGCAGGGATAACTGGCAAGCATCCTGAATCATCTAAGGATGAGGGGTTCCCAAGCTAGACATTAATGGCTAGAGTTGCCTGGTAGACTGGGGACAAAATGCCCTTGGTGGTTCAGCAACATCAACTGAGCCCTTAGTTGCTGGAATGGCACATAGGGGAGGGAGATGAGCTTAACACATCTCAGCACTGTTTTACATGTAGGTGAGGATACATGAAGCAGGAGGTAATGCTAGCTAAGTTTGGCGCCAGAGTGGTTTTCCTCCAAACACTGGTAGCTGTGGTAGGCTACTTACTAACACTTGCTAAACGATATTTAACTGCTGTAGATCAGCCATTAATAAACTAGTGAATCTGCATATTGGTGTCTCATATTTTTAATTAGCAGCACTGGTAGGTTATGGTTGATGCAGTGAAAGGACTGAAATATACTTATTTTATTTACTGAATATTCCCGAATATTTCCAGAATTTTTAAGGACCCCATTTCCAGTATTCTGAAAAATCTAGATATCATGCCTTGTCCCCAAATATACATAAAAATACCAGTTCAGACTGGAAATATCCAAATGCACATCCCTGCACAGAACCTCTGTGTCCTGCCACCCCATGTTTACATGCACTGTCGTTTGTTCATTGGCATGTATGTATCTATGTATTTATATATTTCATAATGTTGAACAATGGCTCAGCCTTTCCCCCTCTTCAAGCTGAGGGTGTGTTTGAGAGTTTTTAACTTGTTTGTCCTCAATACAGAAGTAAGATTCTTTGGTTCGACATTCAAATGTGTTCTGTTATGGAAAGAATTGATGCAGAGGGAATGTAACCCTCATGTTCTCTCATTTATTACAAGCCAAAATCTTGGATGCAGCTGCTTAATTTTTCTCTAGGTAGGAAGCTGCCTAAATCTTAACTGCAATTTGGCTCTGGTGAAGCAAGGCCTCCCTTGCTTCTTCCTCTAATTGATCAGAAATCAAACCTTACTGCAGTCTGGAGACCAGTTTAAAAGCATTTAGGATTCCTCCCCTTTCTCCTTACTCGGAGATGGGGAAGAGGAATAGAAAAGGGGAGCTTGCCAAGCTGCATTTGTTTATCACCTGTTTCCAGAAGCTTCGTAATATGCTGTTTGTATTCAGAAGATTCCACTAGCAAATGTCAGCTGTATGAGAGACCTATGTATCTTTAATACCAATGTGTCACATAACTCGCAAGAGAGGATAAATGAGGGCGAATGTAAGTACTCTGAAGAATAATCAGATGCTCTTCTAAAAGGAAACCACCAACCAGAAAGCAATATAGGACCAAGAGGTGCTATGGGTCCTAGGAAAACCTGCATGTGGCACTCATGCATTGACAATATTGTCCTGCCCCTATCCTGGCTTGCCCCATATAGCAACTGTGGCCTGTTTATGGTCAGCACATTGTACATGAGAGAAAAGTGAGATCCAGTACTATTTTTGTCTAACATCGCACCATCTTTCAGTTCCTGGGAGGACTTGCAATTTAATGCATGTTGTGATATATTTTTGCTAATGGTTATAATTCATGGACAAACGCAGCTTTGCCTGGTCTCCTTGTTCCTTTCTTCCTTTCAAAGAAGGAGCTGTGCCTCCGTAGCAGAGCAGATGTTTTGTACGCAGAAGGTCCCAGGCTCAATCTTTGGCATTTCTAGTTAAAGAATCAGGTAGCTGGTAATGAGAAACACCTCTCTACCCAAAACCCAGGAGAGCCACTGCCTGTCCGAATAAATAATACTGACCCAGATAGACCAATGATCTGACTCAATATAAGGCAGCTTTTTGTATTTATGTGATTTCAGATTACTAATACATCCGTACTAGGTTTCTAATACATTGAATACAATTGACCCTTCGCATTCAGCAGAGTAGTAAATGATAGAAACACATTAAGAATAAATATATGTCTCATACATCTGATAGCACGTTTTCAGAACTGATATTGGAAACTGATAAAAGTACACAAGTCCCTGTGTTCTGGAGCCTTAGAAGAGAAGACAGCAAGAGATTGCACACACACACAGATCTGTATTAAAGGTATCCTGTCCACCAGGCTACACATTCATCAGGAAAGTGATAGAGCAGGCATGGATCTTGTGAAACAAGGTAAAGGCTTGCATCCAATGGAGCATTTCTGGGGCATGAAGGGTTTCCGCCCACATAGTGCAACTGTCTCACCTCCCTTTCCCACTCCAGACCCAAATGTCCCCAGATATGCTGTTCTTGAGGTTTCTACAGAAACACTCTGTTGAATGTAACCACAGGAAGGGTGAATCAGCAGTAGACAGGGCTGGTTCCTGAGCGCAGCAAGAGGATGGACTGGCTTAAACCATAGAAAATATGCAACGGGAAAACTGGTTTGGATACCCTCCCATGGTCTCAGATTCAGCAACAAGTTATGCAGTTTTCAGTTGAGGTAGAAGATCAAGACTGCATCTTCAGAATCTTCAGCTTTAACTTGCAAACAGCAGAAGTCACTCTTCACTTGCGTGTTTTGGTGGTGTGGATGGAAACTGATTTACTGATGAATTACCTCCCAGACTGCTTAAATGCCATGCTCCTTGCCTTTCATTTCCTTGCATATGAACTGGCCCAACACATGAACAGCTTCCTCAAGTGCCAGGTTTGGGGGCCATTCATGCTTTACTATTATGGTTGGAAGGCATGTTAGTTTCCCTGCATCATTGTGGAATGCATCCTGTTTTTTATGAGATTCTGTTTGAAGGAACTGCACTCTCCACTGTCAACTGTTATAGGCAGCATTAGAAGTACAAGCAGACTAGCAAGAAAACCATTCAGAAGGAGAGTTGTCATCTTTTTTTGTGTAGATATGTTTATACAAAGATGCCACCTGGATTCCCCTACCATACCCAAACCCATCATATGGAAGCAAGTTGCATAAAGTGTCTGGATCTATGAGTACCCAAAGTGATTAAGGCCTCCAGAATTTTGACCTCCTAGAGGTTTCATTTGTTGTTGGCTTGTTATGATGTGTTTTTGTATGCTTTCATTGTAATTTTAGTTTTCTGTTGTTGGACACTGTTAATACTTTTAAGAGTGTTGTTAGCTGCTTTGGGCCAACTGACTTTTAGAGAAGAATAAAACTAATTTAAAATAAAATGAGTAAATATTGCCCACTCTGCTGGCATAGATTTTCTGATGTACCTTCACTGAGTTCTGGATTAATGTTGAGAGAATCCTAACCAGTGTTCCCTCTACGCTGAGTTAGTGTGAGCTAGCTCACAGTTTTTTAGCCTCCAGCTCACATATTATTTGTCTTCGCTCAGGGAGGATGGCTCCAGAGCAAACTAATTTATGCAGCAGCCAAACCGCTCACTCACAACTTTAATGCCAGTAGCTCACAAAGTAGAGTCTTTGCTCACAAGACTCCACAGCTTAGAGGGAGCAATGATCCCAGCTATGCTTGTGCACTCTGCAAGTATCAGGAAAAGTTTGTTGAGTGAAGAGATTGTAAAGTACAATACTCAAAGCTCAACTTTGGGCTTTGTTGTCATTTATGTTGGGCTTATCCTGCACTTCATCAAAGTGTTTTTGTTTATGGAAACATTGAAAAAGGAGCACCAATATGAAGTTCTTCCACCATTTTCCATGTACTTATTGGACTATTTACAAGTCCGTCATGTGGCTGATAACACTGGGAGTGAGGCTATGCTTTGTCAGGGGATTTTATTGCTCCAGGGATATCAAGAGGTTCTTGCATGTGATGTTTACTTGCAGCAATATGTCATAATGCAACCCTATAAGATGTTTGAAGATACACATATATCTAGGAAGAATCTTTGCACTGGTCTGTACTGTGGCACCACGGTACCCGCTAGAATGCTGCCCCCAGTTACTGCAATTATGGACATTGTACACTTCCTCCAACCTGGTGTCAGATAGCTTTACTCTCTCCACATGACTTTGTCAACATGACCATTCAGTAGTCTCTCAAGATGTGATGTTTCAACAGGCTCCCTTTAGAGCTGTACTTCAGTGAAGGGGTGCAGAGAACAAAGTATAGATCAGGGATCCACATTCTTGTTGAAATTTTGGGGATTTTGAGAATGGGAAATGAGCACCACCACAAAATAGTTACCCTGGATTTCTGAGGCCAATCACAAAATGTGAGGAGGTTGCAAGCCAAGCATGATGAGGCAGCTGCTTCCGAATGGGTGCTCCCAGAAGACACCATTGTGGTACTTCCTGTATTCTTTTGAAGTACCTGCTGCTCCACTAGTGTGGAGGAAAGCCAGGATTGGCTCCATGCTCCAGGGAAGAGTTTTGTTGAAGAAAGAAATGAACATCATGAAACCCATCCATAGGTGCCATGTGCCCAGAGCCACCATGTTGGGGATCACTGGCTAAAGATACTTAAAATGTCAACAAGCTTCAGTACAAAAAGCTACAGTATTGTTGAATGGAAGCTGTACAGGATGAAAATCTCAGGGATTTAACTTCTGAACCAATTTTTGCATTCCGTTTTTTCCCCTTTCTCTCATATTAGTTCACCTTTCAGTCTTGTCCTCATATGGAGGCCAGATTTCCTGCTATAGTGGGAGATTTCCCATCAGTCTCCTGCTGTGTCCAGTGCAGTAGTGGGAGTAAAATGGAGGAAACTGCTGTCATGCCAATGCTATGATGTCATTTCCAGCCATGTGACAGGAAGTGACATTACATGTTGCTGCAATGCTTTAGTAGTCCCTCATGTCTCTATAGTTTTACTGTAAAGATTTGGGGGACTGATAGAGCATTGCTGTGACATGTGACTTAATTTCCAGTCACACAGCTGGAGGGACACTGTGGCATTTGTGGCATTGCACAATGACTATCCCTACTCCTTAAAGCTTCCAGTGATTGCTAGCTCTTGATTGGCAACCTTATGTCCTTTGGTACTGTGGTAACCCGCATATATTCCACCTTTTAAAAAAATACATTTTTCATTCTGGCTTCTGTTATGTAATCCATAATCAGATATTCTAAGAAGCATCTTCTAATATTCACTACAGCTGAGATCTGAAATATTTGAAAACTGACATTATCCTTCTCACAATGCCATATCTTTATGTCTATCACATATTTACCCCGCATTTTCTCTAAGGAGCTTAGGACAGTGTACACAATTCTTTTTGTCTTTCTTCTTTCCTCACAACAACCCTCTGAGGTAAGTGAGGCTGAGAGAGAATAACTTGCTCAGGGTAACCAGGAGAGCTTAATGACTAAGCACAGATCATTTGAATTCTCTCTCCTCCATCCTAGTTTGACACTGTAATTGCTATGCTACATTGGTTTACTTGGGTCTGCTGCTGTTACAAAACACATCAGAAAAAGCATTTGTTCTGAAAGGCAATAGTAGCCTGCAGATTTCAGCAGTGCTGAAATCTTCCCCCTGCCTTATGTGACTGATAAATGTATAACTTAATTCTGAATAGTTTTCTTCAGCCATGACTGTGGATTTTTTTTTGGAGGCCAATCTTCTTTAAGTATAGAATCAAACACTCCAATTGCTTCCATAAATTTAAGGAAAGTAACATTAGTTGTTACAAACAACAGATCTGCTTGCCCAGGCAATGCTAGGTGCTGAATAGCATGTAGTCTCCCCCGCCTCCTCCTTCATCCATAAAATCTTTCCAAGGAATGGTAAACCATTTTCATTTTCTGTATGTGTTTTGTAATGCATGAGAATTTTCCTTTTCTGCATTTTTCTGATTGGGTTTTTTAATCTGTTGATATCTTAATTTGTTGATTAGGTCATCAATAGGGTTTTAACTCTATGATGTTTTGTAAATCTTTCTACTGAAAAGCAGCCCACAAATAAATGTATGCACCTTTTGAGAATAGTTTGCCAGTGCTGACTCTCAAGGCGCAATCTTTTCTTAATTCTTATAATCTTTTATTGCGGTGGCGCAGGCAGTAAAACGCCTGCTTTAGTAACATCACTCGGGCAGCCACTATGGCTGTTCGAGTACCACCGCGGTCGAGGTGAGCTCTCGACCTTTATCCCAGCTCCCGCCCACCCAGCGGTTCGAAAAGCAATTAGTTGCAAGTAGATAAATGGGTACCCACCCTTAGTAGGGTGGGGGGCACCCTGCCTGACGTCGGATGGTCGGCGGCGACGGCGGCGAACGAGAACTCAGCTCGGCTCGGAGATCGGAGGTGGCGTGGCGAGATGGCGGCGGTGAAAACAGCAGCAGCAGCAAGCTACAGCGATCGCCATGGCGACATGGCGACCCCTGGTGGCCAGGAGAGAGGAAAACATCCAGACGGCTGCTGAGACGGGGCACGTTGATAACGTCAGACGCTGGCTCAGCGGAGCCAGAAGGACGTGGCTGGGACCAGCAGAAGACGCGAGTCATGCACCCCATAGGAAGAACTATCCGGAAGGAACAGAATGCCAAAGCCAAGTGAAGCACCGAGTGCCGAAGCTGAGAAACATCCCAACCACCACCACAATGGTGCTGATAGGTAACCCCTACCCCATATAACTCTGTGGCCCTAGTTAGGGAAACTCGTGTGATTAGCACCAATTGTAAGCCGCTCTGAGACCCTCTGTGAAAAAGAGGATTCGAGCGGGATATAAAGTTGAAGGTTAAATAAATAAATAAATAAATAAATTTATCCTTAGCCTCATCCTGGGCTCTTTTCAGTTAGGATCACTTGTGAGATTCCATTTTCTTGTGCCTTTTCAAATATCTAGCTGTTTCCCCCAGTATTTCATTTCATCCAAACAACTGTAGACACATTGTTGGTCTGGAAGAGCTTCCAGCAGAGATAATACACTGCATTGCAGGTCTTTGACTTTAGGAATCATGACCCCAGGAGGTAATTCATAAAACATGCAATGAAAGATTCTTCTCTCTCTCTTTTTTAAAATAATGGGTTTGAAAAGTGAAGTTATCACAATGTCAGTTTTTTCTTATACTGAACACCTTGTACATCATATTGAGAATTTGTTCAAAATTCAAAATAAACAGTATTTCAAGAGGTTTTGCATCCATTATATTTATTTTTCATTTTATTTATATTCTACCTTTCTTGCTAAGACCCAAGGCGGACTACATAGTGTAAGTCAATGCAATCAATAGGATGAGACAGCTAATAAGCAATGTAATAGGAATAGGATTACACAAAACTGCATCAAAGAATAAAGTATTCTTTATTGATATGTTAACACAATACAGAAAATGGTATTACATAAGTAGAAACCAACACAGTGAGAACAAGACAATACATATGGCAAACAGCTGTTATATACTAAACAGATCGATATAGTTCAAAGTACCAGAGCTTTCCTGAACCACCTCATTATAATGTAGCCCTATTTTCTTTATAAAACTGCCCTCCTGAACGATTATGTTTTACACAGTTTCTGGAATGAGAAAAGCCTGGGAGGCTTCCTGACCTCCTCAGGCAGGCATCTGGGTAGCTGGTGGCATTCAACATGGTTACTGTCCAATCAAGTTGCAATTCAAGTGATTGTATACCCTTGCATTATAACCAAAGCTTCCTCCATGAATGTCTTTGGGGACCTTTAAGACTTTCAATTGCTGAGGACCATTTAGTACAATGAGGTCTCTCAAGTTATTGCCCACATCTACCTACAACCCTGACTCCTCTCACATTCATGGGCCAAAAAGTAGCGGTATCAGACAGAGTTCTCTTTTGCGGTCTTGCCAAAGAGGTCAATAGTTACATCTATCTGAGAAGTGAATGAGGATGCAATACTTGTCAGTCTGGCTAACCAGAAGAAATGCAATTCCTCTCTCTAGACTTCAGGGATACAGTTTCATTTTGAACTTCTGCATTTACAGATCTCAGGAGACCTATTTTTGTTTAGTCTAAAAAGCCTTCTTTGCTGTCCTCATTTAAAGATATGGAACAAGAAAGGTGTTTTCTTCCATCTGAAATGGCTGTCACAGCAGTACTTGATGGAAGCAGAAATTGAGATTGTGGCACAAATTTGACTGTCTGAAATCAGTAAAACAGGCAATTGCATTGACAGTTCATTTGAGGAGCAGTAATTGAAACTGCCAATGTTTTACAAATGTTTCCAGTCAATAAAAAGGACACCTGTTCCAACACTCCTCAGAACCCATTCAAATCCCAAACTGCTCCAAATACAGAAAATACAAAGCATGACAACTGCTGTGCTTTCCAGACAGACTTTGTGATGAAACCCAGGCATGCTGTTTTCACCAGTGCAGGAACATGGGCAACGATTGGCATTCCCCAACACATAACAAAAATGAAGAAGTGTGGAGCCATCTGGCACTGTCATTATGAATGTATGTTGCATTACACATTAAACAAAACAGAGTCTGAACATCAAATCCCCCCAAGCATCTTCACTTTTGAAATAACTTTGCAGGACATCTTTTTGCCAATACACTTCTACAGCAGCTCTTTCCATGCTTTCTTAGTCATTAAAATGGAGCAAATGGTCATTAATAAACTCAGTCCTAGAAAAGGGTGAGTGCTAAGATCTACCACATTGCTTCTCCAGGGATGTTCCCGCTGCCCCACACTTTGAACTTGAAAATCAAACTGGTGAGTCCTTATTTTCACACCATTTGCTATTGCCTTCCATTTCCTCCCAATTTAAATTTACACAATCTTAACAGTGTTTTTTGTATTACTTTGGCAGACCAATGGTGCGTAACATATAAATGGTGTAAAATGTTATAAAATGCAGTTAAAATGCCATAAAAATGAAATAAATGAATTGGGAACACCAGCAATGAAAAAGGACAGAATGAAAAGGCTCACAATTATTTGAATTGGAAACACCAGTGATGAATATTTACACTTAAGGGGAGGGATAAATAAATAAAAGTGCTTGGATCATGCCCTGCTTTTATGCTTTACAAGAATCTGGTTGGCAAACAGAATCATCCACATGACTATACAGTGTTGCACAAGGATCAGCCTTGTTTATTGTTGATGTTAAAATTACAAAACATTAACTAAACTGCCATAGAGCTAATCATTCTAACCAAGTCCATACACATGTGGAATATTTTGTGTGGTTTGGGCTGCCATTTCTTTAAAAAAGATGTTGCATAGCTGGAAAAACTACCTAAGAGGACAACCAAGATGAATGAGAGGTTAGAGCACCTTTTCTATGAAGAAAAGCTAGAGAGACCGAGACTTCAAAGTTTAGAAAACAGACTGCTGTGGGAAGGGCATAACAGAGGTTTATAAAATTAAGTATGGGGCTGAGAGATGGAGAGAGAAAACTTTTTCTCCCTCTCCCCAAATACTAGAACTCCCAGTGAAGTTCTTGGGAAATAGCTTTAGGTTAAATAAAAGGATACTTCAGCCCCGGTCACACGGCAAAGTTGCCGCAGGAGAGGCACGGGAGTCCCGCGGATATTCCGGGCGCGATCACACCTGAAGTGTAGTGGGTTAGACGCATGAAGAAAGCATGGAGACTGATGCAGTTATCAGTTTAGCTTTACTGGTACACAACAAAGACCCCAACAATGGCCGGCTGGCCAACTATATACACTTCCCGGGGACACACCCCTGGGTCCCATTGGCGGGTTTAAATCTCCCGCCACGGTCCCATTGGTTCCCCAGTGGAGGGACCAGGATCCCAGTCCCCATTGTTGTCCAGGACTCAAGCTCAGGAGTGCGCGCTGGCCCCCGGTGGTGGTCAGCGGACACAACATCCCTCCCCCCATAGTCCGGATCCTTCCCCTATGTTACATAGTCTTAGGTACGATGGGGGTCGTCGTACTCTCGCTGACCTTCTTGGGGTCTGAACTGGTACCCCCGGGGGTCCGGCCTCCGGGCCGGAATCTGGAAGTGGTGCCGGTGCCTCTGTTCCAGCTGCCTCCGTCTCGGGGACCTCCTCCTCTGCTGCCGGGGTGCTGGGGCTCTGAGGTGGGTGCTCTTCCGCGGGCAAGTCCTGTGTGGTGTCCTCTGGTGGGGCCTGCCCCCGTTCCACCCTTTGCCTTGGGTCTGCATCTGTCATGTGTTCGGGTAGCATTCGCTGCCGGAGCTGGTCGATATGCCTCCACCAGACCTGTCCGCACTCCGTGGACACCTCGTACATGACTGTGCCCAGGGGATGGATGACCCGACCCGCTGTCCACTCCGGACCTCGGCCGAAGTTCCTGACAAAGATCGGGTCCTCTGGGAAGAACCCGCGTGGTGCTTCCTTCTGCTCGGCGGAGTTCCTTGGGTCGGGGGCCCAGTCCGGGTGTAATTGGTCCAAGAGTATCGTCGGTCTCCGGCCCATCAGCAGCTCTGCTGGGCATCGCCCGCTCACCGGGTTGGGTGTTGTGTGCTGGGTCAAGAGGAACCGGGCAATGTGGCATTCCCATTCCCTGTCTGCCAGCCAGCTCAGCGCCTCCTTCGCTGTCCGGACCATGCACTCCGCTTGGCCGTTGGTCGCTGGGTGGAATGGCGCCGACCTGATGTGCTGTATCAGGTTGCTG
>NW_015165242.1:546393-547993 GCF_001447785.1 Gekko japonicus | reverse complement strand
GCGGGCAATGTCCGCAGCATGCAACGGGGCCTCCGGCAGGCCCTCCATCTGGAAAATCATGTGGGCGGGGGCCGGGTCCTCAACCTCCTCAGGTAGCGGAAGGCGGCTGAGAGCGTCCGCGTGGCCCATGGCTTTACCGGGGCGGTGCAGGAGCTGATAGTTGTAGGCTGCGAGGAAGATGGTCCACCGCAGGACTCGCGGGGAGATGACCTGTGGCGTCCGGCGGTCTGGTGCGAAGAGGCCGAGGAGCGGGCGGTGGTTGGTAATGATGGTGAACGGCCGGCCATAGATGAAGTCATGGAACTTCTTGACCCTGGCCACGATCGTGAGTCCTTCGCGATCGATCTGGGCGTAGTTCCGTTCCGCCGCGGACAGGGTGCGGGAATAATAAGCGACCGAGACCTCCACGGCTCCAACCACGTAGGGAGAGGCGTCACAAGCCAAAACCACTGGTAACGCCTCGTTGAAGTGGGCCAGGACCGCATTCGATATCAATAGTTTTTTTACATTGTGGAACGCAGCTGCCTGGCAGGGCCCCCACTCCCAAAGGGCTTGTTTGTCCAGCAGCCGGTGAAGGGGCTCTGCTACCGCTGCCTTGTGGGGTAGGAAGGCGTGGTAGAAATTTAAGATCCCCAGGAATCCCTGTAGTTCCGTCTTGGATTTCGGCGGGGGGGCCTCCACTATTGCCTTTATTTTGTCCCGGGTCGGGTGGAGGCCCTCCGCGTCCACTGTAAACCCCAGAAAGTCCACTGACGGCACCCCCAGCCGGCATTTTTCCAATTTAACCTTAAGCCCCGCGTCTTGGAAACGGCGGAGCACTGTGCGGAGACGGTCTGCGAAGTCCTCCGGTGATGCGGCGGCGATCATCACATCATCGAAGAATGGTGTGATGCCTGGAATCCCTTTGAGGAGAGAGTCCATTAGTTGCTGGAACAATCCTGGTGCCACGCTCACCCCAAATTGTAGACGCTTCACACGGAATGCCCCCCTGTGTGTCACGATCGTTTGCGCGTCAGCAGTTGCCTCATCTACTGGCAACTGCTGATAGGCCTGGGCTAGATCTAGCTTGCCGAAGATCTTAGCCCCTCCTAAGGTGGCCAGTACGTGGCTAACCACAGGCACCGGGTATGCGTGGTCCTGTAGCGCCTTATTCAGAGTACATTTATAGTCCGCGCAGATGCGGACCGCCCCATTTGGCTTTTCTACCACGACTATAGGGGTCTCCCACGCCACGTGGGAGACCGGTTCCAGGACGCCTTGTGCTACTAGGCGGTCCAGTTCTGCGTCGATTTTAGGCTTAACCGTCAGTGGAACTGTCCTGGCTCGCATACGGATGGGGGCCACCTTAGGATCTAAGCACAAGGACACCGGGGGCCCATATATTTGCCCAGCAAATCGTCGAACACGGCGGGGAATTCACGGCAAATTCCCTTGAAGTCCTGAGCGGCGCACTGTCAGACCCCTTCGACGGTGATTCCTAGGGGTTCAAACCATGCCCGCTCCAACAGGCTAACTAGGTCGCCTGCGACCACAATCAAGTCCAACTGTCTCTTGAGCTGTCCGTACTGTACTCGAAAGGTCCCGACCCCCTTAATTGGCA
>NW_015165242.1:531139-544759 GCF_001447785.1 Gekko japonicus | reverse complement strand
AGTTTCTGGAAACCGTGGGCCAAGGGCGGGCATCTGATCGTGTTTCCAGTGGACGTACTGTTATGCCTGCCCCTGCTGATGTCATGCCTGCCTTTGCTGATGCCCCTGAACAGGCTCCTGAGGACCCTGAACAGGCTCCTGAGGACAGTACTGCAGCAGAAAGGCAAAGACTGGATCCTGTAGCTGAAAGCTATCTAAGTGGTGAGGAGGATAGAGCCTCCCAGGGAACACCTGCAAGGGATCAGTCTCTGCTGCAGCCCAGTAATTCATCATCAGACTCGCCTCCACCTGTAACCAGGCTCAGGAATGTAAGAAGACAACAGCTGAGAGAGCGAAGGCAGAATGCACGCATGCGTGCCAGAAGATCTCTTAGCCCTGATTACTGACAGGATCCTAATCAACTCATTGGCTAGCTAATGAGTTGATTAGCTAGCACTGTATATATGCAAGTCTGTTGCCAGCAGTCATTTGTGCTGGCAACGTCGTTTGTTCAGGACCTGAATCCTTGCATCTCTGCTCCAGACCTTGTGGAATTCTTCTCGGCTTGATCCTCGGCTTTTGACCTTTGGCTTTGTTGACCCTGCGTTCATCTCTGACTCCTCTGGTATTGTTGTGATTTATGGACTTGAAACTTTGGTATGTCTGACCCTGCTTTTGGACTGTGATTTAAACCTGCTTGAACCTTGCTACCTGATCTGCCCGGCTTGACCTCGGACTGTTCCTGGACTTTTGCTTGCTTGTGTCACGCCCCCTGGTCCTGCTGTGACACATACGTGGCATCCGGCGCCTGTCTCCGCAGGTTGCGCTACAGCACCCAACAGCGCATGCGCACAAAGAGTGATTGCTAGTGCGATCGCACAGTGCGGCTTCTGTGCCGCCCTGCAGGATACCCATCTGGTCGGCATCTCCCCCCTAACCACGGGACCTCCACCGGGACGTGTGCTTGGGCTGCCGCGCATTAGTTTCCTCCAGGGCAATTAGCCACACCTCCCCCCCCCGTGATATCCGGCCCGTGTGACCGGAGCCTTCTTTACTTAATGGGTAATTAAACTGTGGAATTCACTGCCAATGGAGGTAATAATAGCATTGAGCATTGATAGCTTTAAAGGGGAGTTCAACAGATAAATGGCGGAGAGGTCCATCAATGGCCACCAGCTATCGTGACTGAAGGAGCCTCCTTCTACACAGGCAGCAAATCTCTGAATAACAGTGTTAGAAAGGAAGATCAGGGGAGGACCTCAGCCTCTATCCACTGTTTGGCCCTTTGATGATCTGATCTATCAGGCTTTTCTTATGCTCTGTCTTGGGAATGGTGCCAGGGAGATGTGTTAATAAACCATCACAATCCAAATCCCCTGTCCCTTTGAAGCCGCTTTTAAAGAAAATTATGTTACCTAGAGCTCTGATCACAGATCTCCAGAATCTTAATTAGCTGATGAAGAGTTTTTTTTGTTTTTGTTTTTGTTTTAAAACCCCCACAAAACTAGAAGTGAAATTGCTTGCAACTGAGAGGTAAAAAAATGGACAAACTAAGTCAGACTTTAGGAATTTTTACCCTCTGAATGAAAACTGTCGGTGTGTAGGAAGGCTATTTTTAGGGTAGCAAAGCAATGAATTTAGGCTTTCCAAATGAGTTGGATCAATCTTTGCAATGGCATCTTCCCTAACAGTACCATTATAGGGGAGCTATTGGACACAGTATTAAGGATGGACTTCACACACATTCCGCATCCTGAAAATCACAATCAGCAATTGAATCATTTTCCATAGCTCAATATGACTCATTTTTCAAAAGTATCTTGATTCAACTGAATGATGTTTTCCAATCTGCTCAGAATGCTATTTGCTGAAAGTATATTTTGTGTGTTCCTAATTCTACTACCAGTGGAAATCAGCACTACTACCTTAAATGGCTTGGCACCCATCGCTTTTAGCATTTTTTATTTGTTTGTTTGGAAAGGGGACTGATAAGTTTTATAATAAAAAATTCTGAGGCTTTAGTCATAGAACTTGTTAGAGCTCAGCAATGCCTCTGTTGCTAATGAATAGACTGCATTTCCCTGCTCCCCCCCCCATTTCCCCCTGTTTCATTGTATTTGACAAAGTGTGCATGCACACGAAAGCTCATACCTTGAATAAAACTTTGCTGGTCTTAAAGGTGCCACTGGACTCAAACTTTGTTCTTCTTGCCTTTGTTATCATAATCTGTCTATATATATCAGGCATCTGAGAATACTGTTTCTAGCCAAAGGATTCAATTTCACACATTGAATCCTTTTAAGATTTTTTTCCCTCAGCAACTTTTGTTTTAGAAATTATTCTCAATATCTGTTAATTAAAACATGCAATACCACCCTGACCTGGGTAGCCCAGGCAAGCCCGATCTCGACAGATCTCAGAAGCTAAGCAGGACTGACTCTGGCAGGTACTTGGATGGGAGACCTCCTTGGAATACCAGAGGCACGAAGCGGGGGCAGGCTTTATTCGGCCACCTCTCTGAATATCCTCCAGGTCCCCAGTAGTGGTAAGACATCAGAGGTCACCATGACTTCTAGGTGCACACACAGTAAGTCACCAGAAGTTGCAGAGACTTCCAGGTGCACACACACACACACACACGCACACACACACACACATGCGCGCGCACACACATACAGAGGAAAAATACAAAAAAACCCCCCAGATGTGCAATACCATTTGGGACAGAGTTAACAACACATAGGGTTGCCAGGTCCTCCTAGCCACCAGGGTAGCATTGCCAGATCCAGGCTGGGAAACTCCTGGAGATTTGGGGATGAAGTCTGGGGAGGACTACGATGTCAATGGGGTACAGTGCCATAGAATCCACCCTTCAAAGCATCCATTTTCTCTGGGGAAACTGATCTCTGTGGTCTGGAGATGAGCTGTAATTCTAGGTTTTCCCCAAGTCCCCCCTGGAGGCTGGCATCCCTATATAATGTAGAATAAAATTTAAGAATTGGCTGGAACCAGATTCACTTCAGAATTTTCATTACTTTGAATTTTGTTAAGATTTTTTTTTCCAGCAGTAAGAACTCTTTGGCTTGCAATAACTGAGCTGGAATGTGATTTATGTCTAAAAGGGCCTGTACAAAAAGATAGAGCACCTTATAGTCCAGCCTCTGATTCAAGGCTGCTCAGCTGCTCAGTGTTACTGCTGAGATTTAAAATGAAAGAATAATAGTTCAGGAAATAATGGTTTCCCTTGAGGTCTGAACTGAATTTATTTGCAATGCTATAAAGTCTTGCAGTGTTGAACAGTGCCTGTAACTGTGAGTCCATAAGGGTTCAGGACACCCTGACCCAACTTTAGACTCAAATGCTCTTTATGTCTGAAGAGCAGGTATCAGCAATTAGTCCATTAAACAGCAGTAGGCCCTTTTTCTCCTGAGTTTCCTCATTTTGGCATGCCAAGCTAACCCCCAGAGATCAAACTGAGAAAACTGTAGCATCCCAGTTTGTTCCAATTCCTGAGGGAGAACAGTTAGACCGCCCAAAGATGGCAGCCATGTTCCCACAGGGCCTGCTGGGAGATCAGTCACTACTGGGGGCAGTCACACCATTGTTGGTGCGATGCTCTACATCACTTACAGTGCAAAATCAAACGTGGTGTGTAGCACAAACACCAGCAGGCTCCCCCAGTATTTCCCTCTCTAGCCTGACAAGTGGTGGCATGGAATGGGGCCAAATGTG
Source organism: Gekko japonicus (assembly GCF_001447785.1). NCBI lineage: Eukaryota > Metazoa > Chordata > Lepidosauria > Squamata > Gekkonidae > Gekko > Gekko japonicus. The sequence continues at coordinate 541,048 of NW_015165242.1, read as the reverse complement.
GGAGTTCTATAGTGGGAGGTTTGTAGCAGGAGAACTTCTCCCCTATTCCCTAGTATTGTTAGGGATTCCAACCTCCAGGTGAGTCCTAGGTATCCCCCAGAATTACAGCTCATCTACAGAGTACAGAGATCAGTTCCCTTGGAGAAAATGGATGCTTTAGAGCAGTGATGGCGAATCTTTTAGAGACCGAGTGCCCAAACTGCGACCCAAAACCCACTTATTTATCACAAAGTACCAACACGGCAATTTAACCTGAATACTGAGGCAAAATCAACATTCGAACCAGGAACCCACCACCATCTGCAGTGTGAAGCAGGGCAGCCTATTCTCCTAGGGTTGCCAACCTCCAGGTCGTAACTGGAGATCTCCTAGGATTACAACTGATCTCCAGGTGACAGAGAGCAGTTCACCTGGAGAAAATGGCTGCTTTGAACAGTGGACTGTATGGCATTATATCCCACTGAAATCCCTCCTCCCCCAAACCCGACTGTCCTCAGGCTCCACCACCAAAATCTCCAGGTATTTGTCATCCCAGAGCTGGCAACCCTATATTCTCCCCACACTAAGTGTTCTCCTAAATGGGTGAGAACCAGAGCAGAGCGGTTGTGGACTGAAGGGGAATATTCCTGGCAGAGATTTCTAAAATCAAACATTACCCCCTGTCTGGGTTGCCAACTCCAGGTTGCAAAGTAGTTGCAGATTTGGGGAGAGGGGATCCTATGTAGTGCAGAAACCTCAGCGGGGTATAATGCATAGAGTCCACCCTCCAAAAAACACACCATTTCCTCCAGGAAAACTGACCTGTCACCTGGAGACAAGCTGTAATTCAGGAGATCATCTGGCCCCACCTGGAGGTTAGCAACTCTACCACACACACTTCTCCCCTCCTCTTATCACAGTTTCCCAGCACTAACATTCTATGAAAAGCAAGGAAGAACAGGGCTCCCTACAACCCGGATAAGAATGCCCTGCCCCATCCACGGCACATCCCAGGAAGCCACCCCATTAAAGGGGCAGCAGCAGGACATTTCCCTCGCCAGGCTGCTGGCACAGACTAAACCACCCCAGCACCTCGCCTTGCTGGCCTCTCCCTTACATGAACCCGGTGCCGTCGGTCACCAGGATCCACTTCCCAAAGCCCGGCAGCAGCGCCTCAGCTCCTAAGGGGCCACCGGACATCGTCCGTGAGATGGCAGTGCCTTCCCCTCCCGCGTATCACTTCCGAGGCAGCTGCCACTGCCTACTTCTGCCCTCAGCCCAGCCTCCCCACTTGCCAGTCACTCCCACCCACCTCTGAAGCAACTCTGTGCTGGGGCGACAGCTCGCGTGCCCACAGAGAGGGCTCTGAGTGCCGCCTCTGGCACCCGTGCCATAGGTTCGCCACCACTGCTTTAGAGGGTAGTGGGGTTGCCATTCCCCCAATGGAGTAGGGGTTTACTCACTTTTGGGGGGGCCAATCCACCACCACTGAGCTGGCCGGCGGGGAAACCCTACTCCCAAATACCCCTGTCTGTGCAACAATGCCTGGCACAATGACATCACCCAGAGGTGACATCATCATGCAGGGCATGTTGCGGGGGTGACCCTATAGCATTTGAGAAAAACTCTATGGTTATAAGAGAGTTTTTCTCAAATGCTAGAGTGTCCCCTCTGCAATGTGCCCTGAACGATGACATCACCTCCGGATGATGTTTGCGCAGACGGTTACCATAGAGTTTTCCCTCAAACACTAGAGCATCCCCCTACAACATGCTCTGAGCAATGACATCATTTCTGGGTGATGTCATCATGGTGCATGCGAAAAACTCCAGGGCATGGAGAGGGACACACACCCCCCTGCTGGCAGCCAGCTAAGACCTGGCAACCCTAGATGGTGGACTTTGTAGCATTATACCCTGCTGAGGTCCCTGTCCTCCCCAGGCTGCATCCCCAAATCTCCAGAAGTTTCTCAGACTGGATCTGGCAACCCTACCCCGTATCCCCTTCCAGTGGCCAGGGGGGACCTGGCAACCCTAATTTATTGTCTATATCATGAGAATATAGCACAGACTACTCCAAACTTTGAAACACTGGCTTGTTTCTGTAACTTCTACTCTGGTCTCTCAGTCTTTCTTACTTTTCCACGAGCTAGGAGATAGTAGCAAGAGCTTTTAGTCATGCCAACTTTATCAGGGCCTTAAGTGTTAGCTCTAAACAGGCCTGCTTGTAGCTTACTGTGATCCCCCATAACAAGGGACACAAGGACTTGAAGACACAATTCATAAAGGATTTGATTTCCTAGTTTAATCTTTGTGCTGCTCTTCATTCATTTAGAGGGTTACCAGTCTCCAGGTGGTGACTGGAGTTCTCCCAGAATTCCCCTGGAGGAAATGGCAGCTCCAGAGGATGGATTCTATGGCATCACATCCCTGCTCAGCTCCCTCTCCTCCCCAAACTCTGCCCTCCCCAGGCACCACCCCAAATTTCCAGGAATTTCACAACCTAGAGTCATTGCTGCTGCTTGACAAATAAATGCATGATCTTGGTTTAAGGTGGAAAAGAAGAATTAAAAATGGAAATATTGGAAAAGTGGTAATTCACATGAGATAAAATACATCGCAAACTTTATTTCAGTTTGCAATATATCAGTGTATGAGCTGGAAAAGAGGTGGGCCTGTGACAAGGTGGCCTCCTTTTAAGCCACATTTTTGAAAATCACACCCTGCCATGAAGTGTATAGTGTGCACTGTATACTTTTTACTAAATATAATGGATTGCTCTTGTCTGAAACACAAGAATTATACTGAGACCTACATAGCTAGTGCCTACACTCATTTCTGACTTTAAAACAACCAGCTTCTCTGTCTCTGGGCTATGTGGGAAACCACTGATGAAATTCAGCAGAGTTTTAAAAGCAGCTTTTGATGCAGCATTGCTAGGCTACAGCTCAAAGAAAATGTGAAATTCCTCTTGGGCATGCAACCTTCAGGCATACCTAAAGGAAGTTTCTGAAATGTGATGCACAGCTGCAAAATGCTTCTTGTTTCTGCAGTTCTCCTGGCAACCTGAATCCAATCAGTCCAGTTAAGATGAATAAGTAGTATGGTCATATAAGTAGTATGGTGATAGAGCTTTAGGAAATCTCAGAGTTAATCACATGGCACAGATTCATTTACTTGGGATTTTGGAAGGGAATTGGGTTTTATTTATATATGGGATTGGTGATTCTTACTAGAAATAGAAGGGAGCAGAATGTGTTTTTTCTTTCTCAGTGAACCCTTACTTGAAATTCTTGCATCTGGATCCTTATAAAAGATCAACAGATATAGATTTACTATGCAAAAAAGGCTATTAAGACTGGGAAGGAGTGCCATGAAGGAACTAGAAAAGATCCTTAAGTGTAAGGATGTGATGCTGGTGACCAAGATCAAGATAATTCACTCTATAGGATTCCCCATCACTATATATGGGTGTGAAAGCTGGACAATGAAGAAAGCTGATAGGAAGAAAGTCGATTCATTTGAAATGTGGTGTTGGAGGACTGCTATAAAAGACAAATAAGTGGGTTCTGGATCAAATGAAGCCTGAACTCTCCCTAGAAGCTAGAATGACTGAGATGAGGCTATTGTTGTTAGATTACATCATGAGAAGACAAGAGTAACTGGAAAAGACAATAATGCTAGGAAAAGTTGAAGGCAGCAGGAAAAGAGGAAGACCCAACATGAGATGGAGTGACTCAGGCAAGAAAGCTGTGGCCCTCGGTTTGCAAGACATGAGCAAGGCTGTTAACAATAGGATGTTTTGGAGGTTATTAACTAATAAGGTAGCTATAAATTGGTACTTAATTTCTCTCTCTCTCTCTCTCTCTCTCTCTCTCTCTCTCTCTCTCTCTCTCTCACCCTCTCTCTCTCTCCCCCTCCCTCCCTCCCTCCCTCCCTCCCTCCATCTCAGTTTTCTCCCCATACCATTGTCATCTTTTATGGGGAGAGACTTTGATTTAGTGGTAGAGCATGTTTTGCATGCAAAAAGCCCTAGGTGCAATCCCCAGCACCTCCAGTTGAAAGGATCAGTAAGTGATGTGATATGAAAGGTCACAGCTTTGGACCCTGGAAAGGTGCTGCCAGTCAGAGTAGACAGTTTTGACCTAGATAGATTTATGGTCTGACTCAGTATAAACTTTGTGTGTTCATGTGTCCTGGTGGCTTCAAAATGGCAGCCTTATTATATATGAAGTACATAGAGATGGTAAATGAGAACTGATTTTTAATGGGTTTTGCCTAACCATTCACCAGAAAGATAATTTTAGCTTATCTAGAAGTTTTTTCCAGCATTGGATTAAATGCATGAGAGATTTTTCTACCCTAACATTTCCTACAGTCAAAAACAAATGCATTATTTTCCCAATGAAAGGACTGCTATAAATGCAATGCTAGAGGGAGCTGGCACCTAAGAAAATGGAACTGGCATTTTAAACATTGAAATTTCTCTTGCCAAGTGGTCCAGTGGCCAAGAGGAAGGCAGAGAACTTTGGGAGTGCAGAGGTGGGAAGCAGGGTTGTACACATTGTTCCCGTTGCTTAGCACTGTAAGTTAATCTGAAGTTCTGAACAGGGCATATATGCATACAGTTGTCCTTTCTCCACACTGTTGGGACTAATTATCTTTTAAGGTTCCCCCCTTTGCATTCATACTTTAAAATCAATGCATGGGGGCGAGTAGTGAAGAACGGACACACATTCTTGGTCTTCTCTGCCTGATTTACACATGCAGGGCAATAAGGTGGGAATGAAGTAGTGAAGCAATAGAATTGAGGTGATGAATTTCAGCTGTGAATTTTTGTTTTGCATAAAAAAAATCTCCATGCAAATAGAAAACAGGCTCAAAGGCTCTACCCTCATCTCTTTGCTTTGTGTGCTGGTTGTTTGTGTGCAGGAAGTTTTAACACAGAGGAGCAATCCAAGGCTGTGACCCTCAGGTGCTATCTGAAAGGGTTCAGTCGTGTGTGGTGTAGTGGTCAGAGTATCAGACAAGGATCTGGGAGACCCAGGTTCAGTTCCCCATTCTGCCATAGAAACTTTCTGGGTGACCTTGGGCCAGTCACACAGTCCTAGCCTACCTCACAGGAGTATTGTGAGGCTAAAATGGAGATGGGGGGAAATAAGCCAGTTCAGGTCACCATTAGGGAGGAAAGTGTGGTATAAATAAATAATTAAATTAAACAACGGTAGCACCTTTGTACCTCATTCTTTTGCATGTGTGCTAAACCAGTTCTTTCAGCATTATTTTCAGCTCCCAAGAGTTCTCACCATGTAGCACTTTATTAAAGGTTCCCAAAGGGACATCCAGGAACCAAGTTGCATGTCTAGTGTAATTACTGCATAACGAACAAGTTCCGCTCCTCTTGTATGTCTTTAAGATGGTAGGAAAAATATGACATAATGCAGTCAGAGTAGAGTGCATAGATTTTGCCAGATTAAATTACAGATTCATCATTTCAAAATTAATTGCACTCTTTGAATGAACTAAATGTATGTTATCTTCTTCTGTTGTCCACTCTGAATTTTGGCCTGAAGCCGCCTTACCCATTCTGTTGATTAAAGACAATAGCTTTATTAATTTTATTTTTCTATCTGTCCTTAATTTTGTGTGATGTAACCCATTTCATTTGGCTACTAGCTGTAGCTTTTCTCTATCTGAATTTTCTAATTCTGGATGTGATGACATTATACTGGTCAGATTGTATATAAACTATCTGAAAAGAGTACTATTAAAATAGGATACATTTTACATTCACTTCGTGTAGTTTCATATTACAGGATAAGGACCTTCCAGTTTCCTTTGTCCATGACCCTACCTTTCCTTCCCACACAGAATTATTTAAAACATATGAAGAAGATTAAAAGGAAAATAGTTCTTTGAACTTGAGTTGTCCAAAATAACATACAAATAAAAACATGGTTCTTAGGGATGCCTGCCTGAGTCAGGCAGATGTTAGGAGACTTCCTTTCCTGGCCAGTGGCACCATGAAGTCAGTGGTGATGTGGTGACATCACTTCTGGCATGACCCAGAAGTGATGGCATCACATTGGAGGCAACACTCTAGCATTTGGCCAAAACTCTACCAATTGAAGTTTCCAAACACTTTTCATGAGCAGCCCCGTGCATAGTGCATTGCAGTAATCTAATCGAGATGTCACCAGGGTATGCACTACAGTGGCCAGATCTTTTTTTGTCCAGGAAAGGCCACATTTCACTAACGAGTCAAAGGTGGTAAAAGGCACTCTTGGCCCCAGCTGCCTCCTGCTTATCCAGCAGTAGGCCTGGGTCCAAGAACACCTTCATACTACAGACATATTCCTTCAAGGGAAGTGCAACCCCAACCAGAATGGGTGACACCTTAAATACCAGGTCAGACCTTCCACCCACGAGTAGCACTTCCATCTTCTTGGGATTAAGCTTCAATTCATTAGTCTGGATCCACTCCAGAATGGCCTCCAGGTACTGACTCAGGGTTTCTACAGCCTAGCTGAGATCGTCTGGAAGTGCAAGATATGGCTGTCATCCACATATCCCAAATCTCTGGATAACCTCACCCAACATGTAGATGTTAAAGAGCATAAGGGACAAGATGGATCCTTATGAGGCCCCATAGGCCAAAGGGCTGAACAGCAGTCTCCCAGCACCACCTTCAGAAATATACCCTCCAAACAGGACTGGAACAGCCACAGAACAGTGCCTCTCAATCCCAGTCCAGATAGGAATCCAGATGGTATTGTAGAGGGCGCTAGAGTTCTCTAATGATTTTTAATTGATTATTGCCTGCTTTAAAGGAAATCTATGGAATAAAACTCTCTAGGTCTGTCCTGGAGAAATTAACACCCTGCTTTAGAGTACTAGAGAGTCCTAAAGTGTAGTAACTATGAATCAAATTTAATTGACATGTCTTTAGCTTTTGCTTTAATGAGGAAAAAAGGAGTAACCCTTTCAACTGAGAGGAGTTTTACATTTATAGCTATGAGAACTGCCTTTGAAGCACAGGTGTTGCCAGTCGGTCAGGATGACCTGAGCCAAGAAAGTTTGAAGCAGCTCTTTTGCTCTGTGTAAAAGCAATTTTCAATGTTTAATGTATGATTTTTAAAGAAGGAAGAGATTTAACAGGTATAACAGAATGTATGATTTTTAAAGAAGGAAGAGATTTAACAGGTATAACAGAATGTATGATTTTTAAAGAAGGAAGAGATTTAACAGGTATAACAGAATGTATGATTTTTAAAGAAGGAAGAGATTTAACAGGTATAACAGAATGTATGATTTTTAAAGAAGGAAGAGATTTAACAGGTATAACAGAAGGCTTTGTTTGCTAGCAGTGGCTATGAGGAGAGTTTGAATTTTTGCCAATTGCTATCTCCTCTATTTTTAAAGGGAAAAGCTTAATAGAAGTGATACAATGGTTTGAATTTTTTAAATTTTAAGTTATAATGTATAAGACAAGTTAATGCTTTAAGATGTTTGCAAAAAGCTAAAGCTGAATAATTTTATATTTTGTGTGTTAGTATAAGGCAACGAGACTGTTGGATGGAAAAGAGAAGTCATTATACAAATGACCAGTAGCTGAACTAAGTTGAAAAGGGCTAACAGTTTGAAAAAAAACAAGAAGATAATTAATCAAGTCTTTGAGCGAAGGGAGTATGTCTTTTGACTAAGTTTGGCCAAAAACGAAAGTGATTAATTATATATTATGCTTTTAAGTTTTTAAGGAGTATTGTAATACAGACAAATAGTGTACAGTCTGACAATTAAGAAGAACACAGGTGCACATGAAGTCATCCCTTTTGGCACGGATTAAAAGGATCAGCTACTTGTATTGTGAAATGGTGTCTCCTACAGGCCGAACAAAGCTATGTATTTTACAAATTATACCCTTAAAGTTAATACAAGCAATTTTATGAAAATGACCAAAAATAATTGTGTAAAATGTTTTGAAAAACCAAAATGAATAATATCAATACATCTATGAAAGTTTAATGTTATAAAGTATTTTGAATTTATGTAAAGCATTTAATGCTTTAAAATGCCAGTGTAATAATGGTTTTTTATATTCTGATGTACTTGTGAGCAAAAATAAGTTTCTAAAATATTTTTAAGATACTTTTATGCCTATATTAAGTGTAAAGAAGAACAATATTGAAAATGAACCCAGCTTGAAAGGTTCAGTGAAAGGTAACAGAAGACTGGGAGTAATCCTAAAGGAGAAAACAAAATTATAAATCAGAATTTATGAGTTTCACCTGTGCTGTAGGAGTGAGAAACACTGCCAACCACCATCTTGTGTGCCAAACATGTAATTGATGACTGACAAAACAAAGAGAACTGAACTGAGCATGTCTGCATGATGTCAGTGATGATGTAAAATAAGGAGGAGCAGAAAAGGGTATATAAGTCTGCTCCTTGCATCTGCTAGTTGAACTTCCCAGGCTGAATTAAGCTGTAGGAGAGTTCCTTTATTCAAATAAATGCTTTTTATTACCCTTTACTGCCAGGGTGATTGTTTTCACTGTGTGGTTTATTGGCTAGCTACATAAGTCAAAGAACCTGAAGCACCTTTAGCATATTGGCAACAGTATCAAAAACTGCAGAGAGGTTCAGGAGAAGCAACAGAGTCACACTTCCTTGTCCATCTCCCAGGAAAAGTCATCCACCAGGGTGACCGAGGCTAAAGACAGTTAATAAGTAATGCTTCAACCCACAGTATTTTTTTACAGATTGCACTTGATATTTCTGCACCATAAGAAAAAATAGATGATACAATCGAGGGCACAGCAATCTAAGAATAACAAATCATGCAATTGCTGCAATAAGTTCAAAAATTACAGAACAATGACAATCAAATGTAGGCTTATTCTGATGTATTATTTCGAATTTCTTCTTTTATTCCATAGGTCAAATGACGAACATCTCGAGTTTCCAGAGTTCGTTTCGAGTTCTTTATCAAAATTCTGTGTTGTGGTGGTATTTTTCAAACAATCCAATAGTAGGAATCTCAATTTCCAAATGGCTATGAAATAGCTCCCATGTTAGCCAGACGTTTCTCAACAATGGACAGTGTCTAAGAAAAAATAAACAGATTCAATCTGATCCTACAATGAACAAGGAGCAGCTAAATATATTACGTTCCAAAGGTTTGGTTGGCTTTTTTTGCTCTCAAGTCACAGCTGACTTATGGAATATCCATAGGATTTTCAAGGCAAGAGAGGTGGTTTGCCAGGGCCAACCCGGCTTAGCTTCTGATATCTGACAAGATTGGTCTAGCTTGAAATATTCAAAGGGTTTATCCATGCCAATCTCTCCCTTATATATAAAGCCGTAGTGGGCTCCAACGTTCCAAATGCACACCTTTAGTGTTTGGCCACAAGAACTGTCAGTCAGAAGACGCTGGCTGGGTTGATTGGCTGCTTTGTGCAGTCCCGCCCAGCGTTTCAAGGTCTTTTGCATATGGAAGCTGATTGGACTTCACTCCATTCCACACCTCAAACTCCCCCCCCGCAAGGCAGTTGGAATTGTTGCCAGTTGCATATGGAACCTACTGTATTCTGAGGTAAAATATGTCCTCACTCACAACACATCACTTCCCCTTCAAAAGAAACAAACCCAATAACACAATCATGCCACATCACAAAGAAGACAGATCACACCACAAGCAGAATACCACAAGGCAAAAAAAGATAGGAAAAGGTGCCAGCAGTCACCCCATTACTGCCACAGAGAGCGCTTCAGAGGATGGTGTGCAGGTCCCAGGTTCATGTTTTAAAAGCTGCCTGGGGGATTATGGACCATTCACACACTTTCAACCTTAACATACCTCATAGGGTAATTGTGTAGATCATACGGGGGAGAGGATAATGATGTCAGCTGCTTTGGTTCCCACTGCAGG
>NW_015165242.1:491199-527766 GCF_001447785.1 Gekko japonicus | reverse complement strand
CAAAGGCGCAGATAATGGTAGGTTAATGGTTAGCTGGGAAGGAGATGGGGTTGCCAACTCCAGGCTGGCAAATTCCTGGGGATTTGAGGGGTGGAGCCTGGAGAGGGTGGGGTTTGCAGAGGGGTGGGACCTCAGACAGGTAGAATGCCATAGACTCCACCCTCCAAACCAGCCATTTCATCCTGGGTAACAATTGTTGCCAATCTCCAGGTGAGGACTAGAGATCACTCAAAATTACAACTGCTCTTCAGGTAGCAGAGATCAGTTCCTCTGGAGAAAACAGTGGACTCTGTCATTATACCCTGCTGAGGTCACCACAGCAAAATGACACTGTTTGCCCAAAGCCAGAGCACTCTCCCAGAGCCTCTTTCTAGATCTCGTTGTATTTATTTCCACAATGGGCCTTATTCCTAGTTTCTGTATAAAGGTAAAGGTTCCCTTGCTCGAAAGCCAATCGAATCCGACTCTAGGGTTGCGGTGCTCATCTCCGTTTCAAAGCCGAAGAGCCAGCGCTGTCCGAAGACGTTTCCGTGACCATGTGGCCGGCATGACTAAACGCCAAGGCGCATGGAACGCTGTTACCTTCCCACCGAAGTGGTACCTATTTATCTACTTGCAATTTCTTGCTTTCGAACTGCTAGGTTGGCAGGAGCTGGAACTAGAGATGGGAGCTCACTCCATCATGTGGCACCCGGGTCCCGAACTGCTGAACTACTGACCTTCCACAGCCTGCAGTTCAGCGTCTTAACCACTTGAGCATAGGATTGGCCTAAATACTGGTGACAGAATGCAGCAACTTGCCATAGGGTGCAGTCACATGCACCAGAAAAAATAGAGGGGAAGTGAGGCTATTTTCTCTGGAGGAAATAGACCCTCAGTTGCACAATCACACCACCCTTTGAAGATCTGGGCACAGCCCGTCAGTCTGCTATCAGATGCAACTGTGGATTTTTTGGTGCTGTTTGTTTCCCATGCACTTAAATGAGTAATCAATGAACTGCACCTCCATACTGAGGGCTCCATATGGAGTTTGTGATGATGTGCATACTGCGAAGGGGAAAAAAACAATGGCATGGGGTAGGAATGGCCTGATCAGACCATCCTGATGGCATGAGAGCGTGCTGGAGCGATCAACAGGGTTAAGTCTGTCTGTGGCCCATCGCAAACCGTTTACTACAAAGTTTCTCTGGTGCCTTTTAACTCCGCTTCTGCAGCGGAGCAGAACAGGTTGCTGATGGCTGCGGGGCACTTCCCAGATGTTGTTGTCTGATCGCGCCCTTTAAATCCACCCGGCATTCATGCCTGTGTTGGGTCTGTGTGTATGATCACAGCCATACTATTAGATGTGTGAATTTTCATGCATTATTCTAGATAAACATTGTTGTGTTATTGGAAGAAAAGTAAATACCTGATGTCACAAGTATAAAATTGTCAGCAAGCTGCCAATGTTTTATTTTATTCTTTCTGTGTGCGCTTCAATGCTTTCACTTTCATATGTAGACCTGTTGATGCGCTTAATTGCTTTGCTGCCGAAACGTCTAAATCTCTCAAGGCCACAGGTGGTTGCCGCTGCTTGTTAGTTGCTTGGAGGATCTCACAAAACTCTGTGAGAAAGAGATAACGTGTGCTGCGTTTGCTCCCAGGCCCGATGGCGTGTGCGGGAACCCCTGCAATTGGGCCTCAGTGGTTTGAATGTACTATAACATACCCTGCTCTTTGCTCCCCCCTCATTCTGAACAGTGATCCTGTCTATGCACCTATGGCTTCAAATAAAGTATAACCTTTCTGCAAGTGTGTACTTTGTTGATGCTGTGAGGAGTCTGACAACTATAGAGTTGCCAGACCATCCAGTGGAGGTGGAGATCCCCTGCTACCAGGCCCTGCCACCTAGCAGGGGTTGGGGGGACTTACCAGGAGAAAGAGAAAGGCCCAGGCCTTGTCACCAGGGTTTCATAGGAAGTGATGTCATCATGCCAGTGATTTTCAGGTGGCTCTGGTAGTAGGGCAACAATTCTGTGGTAGAAGCTGGTTTTACCAAAGAGTTTTTGCCCAAATACCAGAGTGTTGCAGTGACATTGCAGTGTGATGACATCACTTCCTGTGCTACCCCAGTAACAAGGCCTGGGCCTTTCTGTTTATTCTGGTAAGTCCCTCCATCCCCCACCAGTTGCCATGAGGGACCTGGTAACCCTAACTATAGACACAGACTGGTTAAATAGTAATCCTCCCTACCAAATGACACAGGCAGTATAGTATTGTGAAGAGACAGAATGAAACCTGTTATTCAAAATTCTCAGCAATCTCACCAAACTGTAGTTCCCAAGATTTTGAGGAGAAAGCCATGACAGTAAAACACTGGTACAGCTTCATAGTAAAGATATGTCCAAAGACTTCATGAATGTCAGCTCCAGTGCAGCTGCTGTGTTGCTGTGTGTTTCAAATTAACACACACTGTCTATTAACATCTATGATTAACATCTATGATTCCAGACAGCTGTGTTTTATTTTATGTGGAGCTTCTTTTGGGCAGATCCAGTTCAAAGAACTTTCTTTGTAATCTTCCACAAATGCTTTAAACAATTCTATGGGGGAAAGGGAGGCAGGGTCATGGACAAAGGAAAAGCCCTCTTCCTGAATATGAAATGTCACAAAACAAACAAAATGTCAAATGTGCTCTTATTTTAACAGGGTTCTCTTCAGAGAGTTTACATTAAATGTGGCTGGTATAATGTCATTATCTACAGAATTAGAAAATTTAGATTGAAAAAGGCTGCATCTTGTAGTCAAATAAAAGGGATCAAATAGCATGAGATTTTCATTTATCATCCACCTTTCTTGTTGAGATTAAAGGAGGATTACAAGGTAGAAACAAGGCAGAAAAAAATAAACCTGCCAAAGCTACTGTCTTTATTATAGATTTAAATATAAGTGTTGCTAAGGTTTTACTAAACAGTCCTTTGAAAGTTCTTTTGCTGATTGTGTTCTTTCTTGGTCTGAAACAGCAAATCTTGAGGCCTGGGAATTGGCCCATATAATTTTAATTGGTTGTACAGTTGATGTGATGGTAGTGACCTATATTGATGCTCTTTGAGACCATTATTATTATGATCTTACCTGTGCTCTTGAATCCTCTTACTAGGTGGAGTTTCACATTCTGAATAGGGAGGGAAATAAATCTGTTGTAGTGGCATTGTGGTGATGACATGCTATGGAGTACAGAGCTCCTGATTCTAATTGTGCAGGAAAGGAAATTTCAGGAGGTGTGCTTTTCCCACACTGTTGCTGTGATCTGAAAAGCTGCTCTGATGAAATCTGCTCATTTACACAGCTAGAGAGACAAGAACTCTGTTAACTCTTGAGAATGTTCACCCTAGACGTAATGCTCTGTATTCTTGGTGCTTAGGGGGGGGGCAGCAGTGGGAGGGCTTCTAGTGTCCTGGCCCCACTGCTGGACCTCCTGATGGCACCTGGTATTTTTGGCCACTGTGTGACAAGAGTGTTGGACTGGATGGGCCATTGGCCTGATCCAACATTGGCTTCTCTTATGTTCCTATGTTATATGATGGGGTTAGGAGACTGGGCAATGCAGAACTCCCTCTGTTAATTCTGAAGACGTCACAACATTTGTTGTTGTTGTTATTCCATTTCTTGCTGATTGTGCCCATCAGACAATCTGAAGCTAGCAGTTTTTTATATCTAGTAAATCTGTGTAGGATGCTATTTCCCCAATTTGAAATATGCTGTGTTGAGAATCAGCTTGGCAACAAGTCACCTTCCGTATCTTCCATTGGGTGCAGCAGGCAGTGTTGTGTAGTGGTCAAGAGCGGTGGGCCCTAATCTGGAGAACTGGGTTTGATTCCCCACTCTCCCATATGAAGCCTGCTGGGTGACCTTGGGCCAGTTACAGTTCTCTCAGAACACTTTCAGCCTCAATTGAGGGGAAGGGCATGTGATTGTAAGCCACTCTGAGACACCTTAAGGTGCAGAAAAGCGGGGTATGAAAACCTACTATTCTTCTTCTTCTCAGGGACCTACACACAGTTTATTCTGTGCAATTTTTGAAGCCCTAAAGAGGTCATGGAGTTTGGAATCCAATATTATTTTAGTTCTCTATGACTAGCTTTCAACTTGGTTCTGATATAGATTCTGTATCTCTAAAAACTGCTTGTTGAACAGAAATTCAACAGGTAAAGTATTTGTTTCTGGCATACAGCTATGAAAAGTCTTCTGTTTCTGTTGTGCTGTTTTGGTCTGATCTTGGAGGCAGCCTTGAATCAGACAGTATTATAGACTTTGTCAATGTAGTTGTTCAGTCAAGTTTTGCTTTGATCATGTAATTCTAAAATTCTTTCTATCAGTGCTAATTTTGAATACATGCCCAGTCTTTTAACAGGTCAAAATATGAAGCGTACAAGACAAGTCAAAGATATTGTCAAGCATTGGAATATTAAACTAAGAGTAATTCTGGGTAAACTTTAAGAGCACCATAGCTAAGACTGCATTGCAATTTAACTGGCAATCATTTAATTACAACTATTTCTAATTTGCTCATGTTAGAGCAGTGGTATTCAGTTTGTTTTCTGGATAACATCGTAGTTTCTGTGAAGCTCATTCAAAGCGCCTCACAATTGGTAATGATTATGGATGCCCAAACATCCACCAGTTCAGCTTATGTCCTGTTCACAAGTCATGAAAATGGAGCCGATTTTTCAGCTGACTGCTTTTCAGCAAATTTATGTCTGTTTGACAGGCTGCTCCAACTATTCTTTCGGAACAGTATAATACAATACAATCAGCTTTGCACACATGCATGCTATCACACAGCTCAACTGAGTTATATTCCTCACTCCCATTGTGCCACTGCTTCACTTGGCAGGCCTACCATCCATTGTTCATCTAAGTCAGGGGTTCCCAACCTTTTTGAGTCTGTGGGCACTTTTGGAATTCTGACACAACCTGGTGGGTGCTGCCACAAAAAAAGGCTGCCACGGGAGATTAGGAGATTAGGGTTGCTAGTTCCTATTTTCTCCCCGGCAGGGGGATTTGGGGGGCATGCCAGGAGAAGGAGGGGCCATCCCAATGCAATGATTTCACACAGAGTGATGTCATCATGTCAGGGACATGGCACCGTGTCCGCATCCCCCCCTGCTTTCCCCCAACTTTCCCCAGGCCTGCCCATAACTGTCCTGCAAGCACCAAGTTTGCTGTGAATTTGTTGCTTGCAGGGCATGCATGCATGGCCCCCGCTCTTTCCAAGTGGGGCCGCCAACAACTTTTGGGGGCGGGGCTCCCCCGCGAGGCAGCTGACTGGCATCTGGGAACAACCGTAAAAATTGAGATTCCCCCAACTCTACCTGGGGACTGGCACCCCTACAGGAGATGGAGCCAGCCACAAAATGGCTGCCTCAGCTTACCTTGAATCACATAGTGAAGATTCTTGCTGCTGCCAAAGAAACATTCCAAAAAATCTGCATGGACAATCAAATATCCAATGGCCAATCAGAAGACTTACAGGGCAAAAGCCCCACCTGGCCCTGCCCACTTTCTAAAAACACTTGGTGGGCACCAGAAAAGGTTTCAGCAGGTGCCATGGCACCCATGGGCACCATGTTGAGGACCCCTGATCTAAGTTGCCCCTAGAAACATTATTTTTGTGCATACACTGAATTGTCTAAAAACTCAGTGAGAACCAGTTTGGCAGGCATATGAGCTGCTTGCTGTGGAAACTGAACAGACCCAGTAATGGCCTCATATCTGATTGACAAAGTCACATCTTGTAAGTTCAACTAACGGACATGCTCATTGCAAAATTCATGGCAACCCTAAAAGACAATCCCCTAATAGACAAGGTTTTCTTGAAAGATAGCTAGTCCACAATTACCAGTCTTTAGCTGTAGGGGGTGTTGGGGCTGCATTCTAAGGCTTGCTCCTAAATCCTAGAAGGTGAAGCGAAATCCTCCTGGGTAGTTAGCAGCAGCACCCGACATTAACTGAGCATGGGCTATGTGCCAGGCTTTAATGTTCTTTACAACACACAATGATTCTGTGGCAAGACATGCAGGGCTAACCTTGGCAGGTAAGTCAATGCAGAAAAGGTCCCCTGAAGGTTGAAACTTTGAAAATCATTACTCAGAGCCATATACAACATAACCTTTCTTTTCTTCCCAAATAGGGAAAAGCTTTTCTGGGCCCCAGGAAAGCCTTTCCAGAACAAAAGCTTGCTTCTTTTTACTGACACATTCTATAATGCTTCTCACTGCAGCATACTGAATTTTAGGGGCAGCATGAAATAAGCTTAATTTAATTCCTAAATCAATAGCACAGGGGCTACTGGCCTGAGTGCATTATTCATTTTTCATACTTAATTTACTAAAAAACATACACTCTGACTTAAGCCAAGCTGTATACCAACAAACAAACAAAATCCTTTCTGCTCTGATGGAGAATTGCACAGGGTCTTGATACCTGGCTACAGCAACTTGTAATTTATTATTTTTAATTACATTCCATCCTTTCTTGTATTCTCTCACATCATCGAATCAAGATGACGTGTACTGAGTTCACTGGAAGTTTCCTATCCAAGCTGGGGTAGGACCCAGCCCTGCTTAGCTTCACCAGAGTGCTTGTGCCGTCTAGCCCTGGTCAGTGGGCTGTTCCATCTGAAGCAGCAGTGCTTGCCCCTCTGGCTGTGATGCCTGCAATGCCTGGGATTGCAGTGCCGGTGCCGGATGTGTGGCCCCCAGTTGGAGATTACTCTGGCTGCACCCCCCCCCCTCCCTGATGGAGGCCATAGCATGCTGGGCATTGGAACACCCTAGACTGGACTTCCGGTGGATGGCAGCACACTGAGCAGTCGCATCTCCTGGACCTCCCGGGGATGCGAGCTGCGCATGAGCGGGAAGGAGTGGGTACGTAGGCTCGTTGCCCCCCATGAGGCCTGGCAAAGGGCTTCTAGCCATGGAGCTTTTGAGAGGTCGCCTCTTCACCAGCGCGATGCTGGGGAATTGAGGCGCCTCTCTGCCCCGACGGTCCCTCCTGCGAGTGTCCGTATGGAACTTAGTGACGCTGACCGGGACAAGCGCTGGGGATCGAGTGATCGAATCAGAGACTAAATGAGGTCGGAAGACCAATATGAACGTGAGTCAGAATAAAGAGTCTATGATAATTTAAAAAGAAAGCTCCCCACCCCATGGACCGAGAAGTGAAACGAGCGGAGGGAGGGGCTCCTCCCATGCGCACAAACATTTAAGCAAAAAGATGGCAGGGAAGAGGACGGAGAAGGAGAAACTTTTAAAAGCGAAAGGGGAGAGTCCAAAACCGGAAGAAACCACCGAGCTGGCTAATATGTTGGCAGAATCTCTGCGCCCCCTGCTGGAACAGATGACTAACATCAAGGAACAATTGTTTACAATGACCAAATGTATCACCACCCAGCAAGCACAAGTCAATGAGACCCTTAAAATTACACAGCAAACAGCTGAGAAGGTGAAAGAAGTGGACACCACTACTCAAAAGGTGAAGAAAAAGGTACAAAAATTGGAAAAGAAGCAAGTCTCTACAGAGGAACAACTTTTACAGCTGTTCGGGATGCTTATAAAGCAATAATGAGTGGGTTATTAATATCATTGAACAGCAGAGAAAAGAAAAAGAGACTGGAACAGCAAAACAAGGTGTTGGAAAAAATTCGAGTAAAGGAAAAAGAGCTAAAAAAGAGACCGGGGAAAAATAAAATAATTAAAGAAATTCAAATTTTACAAGATCAATTGAATACATTAATGAATCAAGAAATCTATTGAAACTTTTGAAGGGGCAAATAAACCGGGAAAATTTTTGGCGTGGCAATTGAAAAAAAGGAGAGAGAATAAAATAATAAGTAGAATAATAGAAGGGGGAAAAGAAATTGTGGACAGTAATGGAATTAAGAGAGCATTCTATAAATATTATGCAAACCTTTTTGGGAAAAAAATAATAGAAAAGGATAAAATAAAAAAGTATTTGGACAGAATGAAGATGCCAAAAATATCGGAGAATATGAAGGCAAACAACCCAATAACGAAAGAAGAAATTTATAAGGCAATTCAGGAGGTGAAGTTAGGAAAAGCTCCAGGACCAGATGGTTTCACTGCAAAGTTTTATAAGAAATTTAAAGAGGAGCTAGTCCCAATCTTCGAACTCTTGACAAATGAAATAAGGGAAATGAAGAAAATACCAGAATCATGGAAGGAAGCTACAATTTCACTTATCCCCAAAGAAACTCAAGATCTAACAGATGTGAGAAACTATAGACCAATATCTCTTTTGAATAATGATTACAAAATATTTGTGAAAATTATCTCAGAAAGACTTAAGATATATTTACAGGATGTAATTGAAGAAGAGAAAGCAGGTTTTCTGCCCAATAGACAAATAAAAGACAATATAAGAGTGGTTATAGACGCAATTGAATACTATAATAAACACCTGGAAAAGCAAGTTGGTTTCTTTTTTGTAGATGCAGGAAAGCATTTGACAATTTAAACTGGAACTTTATGTATAGTGTGATGGAACAAATAGACACTGGAGAACAATTTAGCAATATAATAGAAGCAATCTATGCGAAACAGAAAGCAACATTGGTAATTAATACTGAGACGACAGATTACTTCAAGGTACAAAAGGGGACGAGGCAAGGTTGTCCTCTGTCCCCATTATTGTTTATATGGATATTAGAAGTATTGTTGAGACAGATTAAGGAAGACAAAGAAATCAAAGGTTTGACCAACAAAGGTTTTTCTTATAAATACGGAGCCTTTGCAGATGATGTAATGTTTATGGTGGAAGATCCTATACAGAATTTACCATTGTTAATGGAGAAGATAAAAGAGTTTGGAGACCTAGCAGGTTTTTATATATATAAAAAGAAATTCAAGGTGATGTGTAAAAATATGACTGGAGAGAAACAAGAGGAACTACAGAGGTTGACACAGTGTGAAGTAGTGAAAAAGACTAAATATTTAGGTATAGACTTGAGAATGAAAAACATTGACCTTTATAAAAATAATTATGACAAACTTTGGCCCAAGATTCAGCAACATTAAAAAATGGAATACTTTGAACTTGTCACTTTTGGGGAGAATTTCGGTGGTTAAAATGAATATTTTGCCACGAATGATGTTTTTATTTCAGACAATCCCAATAGTGAGAGATGTGAAGATTTTTAACGTTTGGCAAAGGGAAATTTCTAAATTTGTGTGGGCCGGGAGAAAACCAAGTATTAAAATGAAGATTTTATGTGATGCAAAAGAGAGAGGTGGATTCCAGTTACCAAACTTTAGACTGTATCATGAGGCGGTTTGCTTAACACGGTTGCAACAATGGATTAAATTAGACAATAAAAAGTTGCTGGCATTAGAAGGTCATGATTGTAAATTTGGTTGGCATGCTTACCTATGGTATGAGAAAATGAAAATGGATAGATTTTTTAAACACCATTATATCAGAAGAGCACTATTTGATACATGGACTAAATACAGAAGGTTCTTCTTGGACGAGAGACCATTTTGGATTGTACCGGCAGAGGTTATAAAACCTTTTTCTATACACAAAGGGGAGGATTGGGTACAGTATAGGGACATGTTGAAGCCTGTGGGAAAAACGTTTGAAATGAAAATGGAAGAAGATTTGGCTTTTAAGTATGGTTGGTTACAATACAGACAGATTTACGATTTGTTTAAAAAAGACAAAAAAGCTTTTGGATTTAGGAAAAAATATAATGATATTGAAAATGTATGGTTTGAGGGAGGTAAAAAGTTGATTTCCAAAATGTATAACATATTGTTAAAATGGTATACTGAAGATGAGACAGTTAAGGAGCAAATGATAAAATAGGCAGTTAATATGAACAAAGAAATATCAATGTAATCTTGGGAATATTTATGGAAGAATGCAATAAAAATTACAACGTGTAATAATTTGAAAGAAAACTGTTATAAGATGATGTATAGATGGTATATGACACCAAAAAAGATTGCAAATATGAATAGTAATATGTCAAACAAATGTTGGAAGTGTAAAAAAGTAGAGGGCTCGTTTTATCATATGTGGTGGACATGTGAAAAGGCAAAAATGTTTTGGACTGAGATACATGCAGAAATGGAAAAATTGTAAAATGTAAGTTTAAGAAAGAACCGGAAATACTACTTTTGGGACTTAAAATGGAAGAAGTCAATTTGGCAAAAAGGACGTTGATGTGGTATATGATCACAACGGCCAGAATGACGTATGCACAATGTTGGAAACAAGATAAAGTCCCCGACATTGGGGAATGGATAAAGAAATTATTGTTTATGGTTGAAATGGACAAAATGACAAGAAAACTTAAAAATTTGGAAGCAGAAGAATTTTTTGCAGACTGGAAGGACTTTAAAGAATATTTAGAAAAATATTGGGATGTAAAGGACAATTTGCTTGGCTTTGATAATTATTGAAATTGAAAGATTAGTAAGAAAAAGAATATATAAGAACAGCAAATGAAAAATGAGTTACCGGAAGATGTGAATGGTGAGAAATGGAGCTATGAAGAGAAATTAAGATATGGGCTGGAGGTTGGAGCACTGTGGGAAGCCAACAAGGGGAGGGGAAAAGGGAAGAAAGGATGTATAACAATGTAAGTTTTTGACATATGTTTGACCTTTTTATATATCCTAATAAATTGTTTTTTGGGAAAAAAAAACTTTTACAGCTGCAAACGGAGAAGGCATACTTGGTTCTCCGATTCCAGGGTGTCCCAGAATCTAAAGGAGAGAATCTGAAGCAAATGCTGAGCGAAGCATTAGCCCCGGTGACAGAATTGACGGCGGAGTACTTGATGAGCGAAATGGATGTTGCCTACAGGTCATATTCCGTATATATAAAAAAGAATAATCTGCCTGGGGAAATAGTAATGAGATTCTCAAAGCGACATGTGAGGAATACTATCCTGAGAGCGACGACGAGGACAACCTTGAAAATCGGGGACAGCACCATCAGGATCCTTAAAGACATCCCATTTGAAATAAGACAAAGGAGAAAAAATACAAAGATTTAATCCTTTTTCTTCAAACAAACGCAATCAGCTATCGGTGGCTGTATCCAGAGGGGGTAACCTTCAAACTTCAAGATAAAAAGGAAAAGATAGACTCTGTTTCCAAAGCACGGGACTTTTTGAAAATCCAGATGGGTGAGCAAGAGAAAGGCGATAAAGAGGACAGTAAGTCCAGTGGCGAGCTGGACTCGGGGTCTTCTGGAGAGGACTGTCAGAGAAGGGAGCAGCGTCTCCTAAAAGTCCTTATAAATTGCGAAGAAGACAGGATAAGAAGAAATGAAGGCTGAAGGACTCTGTATTGTGCCTTTGAAAAGAGATGATTGTAATGATATGCTTTGGGGTTTTTCTTTTTAACAGTTAATTTAAAAGTTGTAATAGTAATAGTTGTAATAGTAGATCTGACTAGTAGCAGATCTAGTAATAGTAAATCTGCTTAGTAACAGAGGCTCAAATGTCTCTTGATCTTCCTGCTCCTGTGGGTTATATTATTCCATGTGCCTTCCTCTTGTGTCAGGTGCTCCTCTAGTGCTTTGTGTGTTCTGTCCATGAACTTTTCACCTTCCTATATAAACTGGAGTGTGGACAAGTGTGCCTCAAGTCCCTGTATCTTCTCCTCCAGTACAGCTACCAACTTACACTTGCTGCCCTGAGCCTGCCTCGGTGGGGAGGGTGGGGTAAAAGTCTAAGTAATAAAATAAATAAATAAATAAATAATTGCTGTTACCCTCGGGTAAGAATACAAACATGCCCCAGACTTTGCACATCACTGCCTCAGCTCCCTCACCAATGATGCTGTTGCAATACATTTCAAAATTACTTCAGTTTAACTGACACTTCTTTGATAACATCCCTGCCCAACTGCCTCTCGACTTCTTGTAAAATGTTTGCAGAAGCAAAAACTAACTTAACAAATATAGAATGTAAGATGTATTCAGCCTTCTATGGGGCCCCCAGGCTAAGAGCCACAGGTGCAACCTAAAATAGAAGCCTCACCCAGCAGAGGGCAGGGCCAGCAGCTATTCAAATCACACCCAGGCAATTGAATTACAGGCAAATAATAACCCTTTCTCACCCTTTCTCAAACAGCCAGGACTCTGCAACAACTTACAACTCACCCACACATTCCCAAACACAGTCCTCCCACACAGTACCCTCAGCTAAATCTCCTCAGCTGAAAGCAAATAAAAAACACTCACCCCTCTAGCAGCTCTGTCTCCTGCTGCTTCTCAGAGCTCACCTGGGTCAGTTGATCTTGCATCTTAATCAGTTGATATGCATCTCAGTTCCAAGGGGTAGGCACTTTCAGGGGGCTGGACCCCTGCTTATTCCAGCAATACCTGTATGGCAGAACTTTGTGTTTCTGATTATGTTTCTCAGGCCATCATTGGGCAACCCTGGGAGATAGTGACTGATGTGACAAAAACCCTCCTTCTTCACTTAGATCACATTGTTCTTCCTTACAGAAACAGTTTAGAGTGGTATGAGAGCCACTCCATGGAATCAGCTCTCCTCCTTTCAAAAACACAGAACTAACTCCTCAAAACAAGAAAATACCTTATAGAAGAAAGCTGGAGAAACTTTTATTATTCTTTTTTAAAATCTCTATTCATTACCACAGCCCTGCATAACAATCCGTTTTGGGCTCCTTTATTTAAATATGAAGCTATGTGAATGTAAAAAAAGAATGTAAAAAAAGATAATTAGATTTTTGGTATGAAAAAAGTGAATCAGATTAAGTATTTAGGTAGTATCTAGTTAACCAGGAACTACAAGCTTAATTATGATCCATTACGAGTTGAAATTAAGGCAAAAATTGACTTTCTGAGGAACCTTAAATTTCTTTCTTTCTTGGAGAGGTGGATAAGATAAAAAATATTGTTCTTCTTAAAATAATTTTCCTCCTTTTTTTGCAATTTACCAGTGGAGATTTCTAATAAAATGTTAAATGATTGGCAACAATTGTTAGATGTCTTTTTCTGGGATAAAAAAGAGCTAGGATTTGTCAGAGCAAAATGTATGATAAACAGTTAATTGGTGGTTTAGGGATACCGAGGTCTTATAGTGTACCAAGCTATCACACTGAGTTGGATTAAATAATGGATAACAGATAATGGAGAAAGGTTGCCAGCATATATTGAACAAAGTTTTGTTAAGGTCCCTTTGAAAGTATAGCCCTGAGTTAAGAAACCAAGTAGAAGGTACTATTACAATAATGTCATACTCAGCATATGGGACCGAGTAAAGAGTAAGCTGTTACCAAAAGCATGATTTCATTTTCTCCCACATTAAAAAATGGGAATTGACTGCAACTGACACATATAGAGATTTGATGAAAAGCAACCAAATAGTATCATGTTACAATGTTAAAGATTCTAGTGATGTTACCATTATTGGTTTTTAATATCTGCAAATTAAAGGTTATTTATGTGATAGGTTATGGAAAGATTTTGTGTTATGACCTAGGTCAACATTTGAGAAAACTACATGTATAGAACACCTGTTTTCAAATCTGTATCCCATTTGTATTTATTTGTATTTATTTATTGTTAACATTTTTACCCCGCCCTCCCCGCGAGCGGGCTCAGGGCGGCTTACAAGAGGCTTACACGATTTTATTGGATGTATTACTTAAAACGCAGTTTTCTTAATGAGATGGCAAAAAGATATTGGTATTGATTTAGATGAAAAAAGTGGAGATATATAGTTACTTACGGAACTGCTTCCTTATAGGGAAAATGTGGTGAAAATGTTCCATCAATGGTATGAGGCTAGCAAAAATCTATGGAACTGGGAAGAGTAAATGCTGTGTAGTAGAGAAAGCAGATTTTTTTTCACATGTGATGGATATACAAATGGGTAAGAGATGATTGAAAATAGATGGTGGAAATTATACCTGTCAGGTTGGAGAGACAAATTCATATAAACCAGAGATCTTAGTGTTAAATTGTGTAGTTTGATATGTCTAAAAATCTTCCAGCAGTAACTTTACATGTGATTATTACAGCTACATTTGTCTTTGCTAGAAATTAGAAGCAAAAGAGAAAAAAAGCCCAAAAGAGAGAAAAAAGCCCAAAATTCATGACTGACTGATGAAAGTAAAAGAGATTCACACTCTGGTGAAATTAACAGCCTACCAAAAACCCGCCAAAACAGAGATACTTTCAAATTAGACTCATTATGGTAAAAGGTTGTGCAGAGAATGGATCTTGTGAGAAACAGAGCCCACAGTTTCACATGGTTTTTATGGTTCAGGCAGTCTTGTTGGCTATTTACCTATTGGATATATTCTTTTTATTATGTACATCTTTTTATTGCATTGAATAAAGTAAAAAAATTAAAGCTATTTTGGCCAATGACCTCTAGACATAACCCTTCATTAAAGCAGTTAGTTCATGATTATAGCAAAGCACTGCTCTGTATTAAGAAATTGCTCTCCAATATTTAAATGCCCACTCAAGAAGAACCAATTTTGATTACATTTATGTTGAATTTAATATTTAATCATTATTTATTCACTTTTGTCTAAGCGTCAGCCAAGCTGAAAACCATTTATTTCACTGGGTCAAGAACTGAGGGTCAGTTTTGGCAAGAGGGATTGGTCAGTAGGTTGAAGCTGCCAGCCTAGCCAAACAGAAAAGAAATATTGCTTCTAGGAAAAGGATAATATTTCCTTCTCAGTTATTCAGTGGGTTCAACTCTGAAGGGACCCCTGGATCAGGTGAAAAAGGAAATGATTTTAGAATTCTCTGTATCTTCTAGTAATTAGTACTTGACCTATGGAGGATACTTTTGAGGTGTTACATATGTCAACATGGAACTGTCTTGTACTGAGTCAACCCAACAGTCCATTCAGGTCACTATGGCTACTCTCACTGACAACCTTTCTTAGCCCTGGCTGTGGAGGCTCTATACCATTAAATACTGGGGCACACTGAGCATTCCAAGTAGTAATGGGAATGGGAAATTAAGATAAGTCACTTTTCTGAAGTGCTACTAAAGACGTGTTGAAGGACCAATTATATATATAGAGAGAGAAATTATAATCAGGGGTTGTTTCATAGAAAAAGAGCTAGGGGGACTCATTAGCATATGCCACACCCCCTGACATCACCGGAAGGGTGTCATAAGGCCACACCCCCTGACATCACCGGAAGTGTGTCATAAGGCCCCACCCCCCGCCCCCAATGGTCCCGGCCGCCGCTGCCGGCCTTGCAGCTCCACTGCCGAGCCCCATGAGGGGCCCAGCGGTGGACCTGCAAGGCCGGCAGGAGTGCAAGGAAGCCCCGCGAAGGCCCTCCCTGGCCCCAGGCAGGCAGGGGTGGGGAGAGGCAGGGAGGAAGCAACTTACCCTCCATCTTCTCCTGCCTCCTCCTGGCTGAATGAGGGCTGGAAGCGGGGTGGCCAGAAGCAGGGGGCGGGGCTTCATCATGTGCCCCGCCCCCCGTACCTCACCCGGGGGAACTGCGATCCCCCACGATCCCCCTCGAAATGACCTCTGATTATAATGCTTTCTATGTAAATAATGGAGTGCTCTATCTTCAAAAAACAAAAGCCCGAAAGATAACACTGGATAAGATTGTTACATTTGAAAATGTTGGGTTTTGATTATGAGTCATTCTGTCTTCCAAACATGCTCTGCCACTGAACTATGACCCCCTATGGATGCTCAAACACCAGTTCAAAATATGACCTTCTATGATCTTAGGCAGTAATATGGCAGAGAAGATGTTATAACTAGTCAAGCTAAGGTGCCCACACCATTCATGGCTTTCAGTGACTGGGCTTTAACAGTGCAGTTTTAAGTAGAGTTACATCCTTCTAGATCCATTGAATTTAGGGTGTAAGTCTGCTTAGGACTGCACAGTGAATGTCTCTCAGAACTGCAGAGAATTCTCATCACAATATGGTGGAATTTTAAACTGGATAGAGAAGCCAGCATCTACCTTAAATAAGGGTCCCCTGGTTTATTGAAGACTACATTCCACAGGTCAGAACTGAAGATAGCTCATTAGCTTTTTTTGATGCAGACAAAAACTTGAATCGTACACATTATCTTTGTAAATTAAACATGGCTAGCATGTGAGCCTTTAGACCAAAGTCTGTATTAAGAATCTAAAAATCCTTTTTAATTATAATATACTAGCTTAACAAGAAATGATGCATTTATTATTGCCAGATGACACAAAGCTGCTACAATATCCCAATCTAATAGCGAGTTATTTTCACTAAAAATATGGCTATGAGCTCCCCTTTTGAGGATATAACATCTTCATAAAGGGTTGTACATTCAGGTTCCATCTGCTTTTTCAGCTAAAGTTGTGAGGTCACAGACTGGGACCTAGTCAAGTGTAGGGCTTTGCCAGTGGGGTGTAGTGAGTTAGAGAGTTGCACTAGGAGGTGGGAGACCCAGGCTGGAGTTTGTGCTCTGTCATGGAAGCTGGCTGGTTGATCTTGAGACAATAATTCTCTCTCAGTTTAACCTGCCTGCCTGGGCTGTTCTTTTGAGGCTAACATGAAGAAGAAGACTATCCTGTAAGTTGCTTTCAGTCCCAACTGGGGAGAAAAATGTTGTCTAAATATTTAAAATAGATAGAGGAGGAGGAGGAGGAAGGAGGAGGAGGAGATTGGATTTATACCCCACCCTTCACTACCAGAAGGAGTCTCAGAGCAGCTTACAGTCTCCTTTCCCATCCCTTCCCCACAACAGACACCCTGTGAGGTAGGTGGGGCTGAGAGAGCTCTTTTGAGCACTGCTCTTAAGAGAACAGCTCTAAGAGAGCCATGACTGACCCAAGGTCATGCCAGCAGCTGCATGTGGAGGAGTGGAGAGTCAAACCCAGTTCTCCCAGAGTCCACCAGGGGTCGTTTCATAGAAAAAGAGCTAGGGGAACACATTAGCTTAACTCATTAGCATATGCCACACCCCCTGACATCACCGGATGTGTGCCATAAGGCCACACCCCCTGACATCACCGGAAGTGTGTCATGAGGCCACACACCCCGCCCCCAATGGTCCCGGCCGCCACCGCCAGCCTTGCAGCTCCACTGCTGAGCCCCATGAGGGGCCCGGCGGTGGACCTGCAAGGCTGGCGGGAGTGCAAGGAAGCCCCGCAAAGGCCCTCCCTGGCCCCAGGCAGGCAGGGGTGGGGAGAGGCAGGGAGGAAGCAACTTACCCTCCCTCTTCTCCTGCCTCCTCCTGGCTGAATGAGGGCCGGAAGCGGGGCGGCCGGAAGCAGGGGGCGGGGCTTTGTCATGTGCCCCACCCCCCGCACCTCACCCGGGGGAACTGCATTCCCCCACGATCCCCCCCGAAATGACCTCTGGAGTCTACACTCCTAACCACTACACCAGACAGACAGACAGACAAATGTTATCACCAAAACTTAGACATTTCCATCCTAATGAGTCCTGCCAGAGCTCAAACTTGAAAAGTTTCAGAAGAAAAGAATATCTATTCCTAGTAGGCACCCATGTAGGAACAGATCCTGCTTTACATATTAAGCTTGGCTTCAGTGTGCTTTGATGAGTTATTTTCTTGCCCTGATTCCAGCTGTCCACTGGAGACCCCATGCTTTCCCCCCTAGTTGTTCACGGCCTATGAAATATATCGAAATGGTTATCACCACCAGAGTACTTATTCCAAATCGCCTCTTAAAAATAAAAGACATACAAATAAAGCAATAGGTGGTTCCCTTCTACTTGGTGAAATGGCTGCCCACATCTAGGTTAGGGTCTGCTGAATTTCTCTTTTCCCACTGCTGCAAAGTGCCTTAAATGCTACAGAAATGAAATGTAGGTTGTTGTGGGTCTCTTTGTTTTGGACTTCATGGTGCAGCATAATTCCTGCATCTGGAAACCTTCCCATCAGAAGCCTCTCCTCAATCTACTCTCCAGTGCTACTGAACACGGCCATACCTGGCCCTTGGTGCTTCCCTAATTAATTTGCTGGAGTCACAAGCACCACCAAATCTCTCCAAAGGAAGTTGGCCACATTAATCAGCTGAGTCTTGCATGGGTCTCCACTGATGCTACTCTTGTGCCAAGTGGAATGAATCAGGAAAACACAAATTAGTGGCAAGAAATCCTTTTTGTTTCCGACACTTTTTGTGCCAATGTGCTAATGGAAGCAGAAGAGCTAGCAAATGTTGTCACCTTTACAGTTTTGTTCTTGCTTCTTTCTGGTTCTACTTCCATGACTCTCTTGGATGAGTTCCAGGGAGTGGGGTTTGTTTTGTTTCCAGCAAATCCAATTACAATACATCGCACACAGCGAGGCTGCCTTCCAGTTGCCTGGTTTGTTTTGTTTGCTTGTTTTAATGAAAGAAACCTTTCAAGGGATATCATCTCTGGATTCAAGCAGTATTATGATGGGGTAGACTTTGGCACCAGATCTCACTTTTCTCTGTTTACATTAAAAATGATACTTTACATCCCATAAACCATAGAGAACAGGAGAAAATGTCCTTTTTTTCAGAGACTCCAACATTTAATTAGCTAAAAAGAACAGTAGAAGTATTGCCACTTGTTGGCATAACTTTTGTGGTGAGAAAAGGATGAAAAGTTGCAAGTTAGAACTGTTGAGCCTAACTGATTAGGAAGGTAACTGATTAATGCTAAGAGTTGCTTATTTTGAATTTGTCAGAAATTTTATGGTTAATTCTTTTGTTTGCAAATATGGTAAACTGGCCAAGTGTTGACTAGGCTGATGATGCCTATGCATGCTTGTTTATACATTTATTTAGAAAACGTGTATGCTGCCTCTCCTGCTCAAGGCAGTTTAAAACTAAAACAATATAATAAAACCAACCAGCCATTAAAAATCAGCCAGGACATAAGAACAACATAAAACTAACACTGGGCAGCCTAAAATGATATTGATAAAACAACCCTCGATTCAAAAGAAGATTGCCTATTCCTTTATGAACCTACCTGACCACTATGGTCATCTTCAGAGGCTTTGCTCAGGTGTCCCTGCCTTCTGAAATCGTGTGTGTAGCAACGCAGGAGAGGGCCTTCTTGGTCGTGGCACCAAAACTCTGGAACTCTCTTCCTAGGGAGATTCATCTGTCTCCTGTTTTGATCTTCTGCCACTGGGTGAAGTTTTTTGTTTGTTTGTTTGGCATTCCCTCAGCAATCCCTCCTTCATGCCCAATGTTTTAATTGTTGTTTTTATGTTTTTGGATGCATTTTAGATCTGTTTTTAATTGTTTTAATGATGTGTTGTTCTTGTTTGTTGGTATTAATGGATTCAAAAATGTGAGTTTATTATGTATGTAGTAATTTAATTTTATTAGCCATCTTGGTGGCCCTTGTGAAGGCAGAAGAACAGGATACAAATTCTATAGAATAAATAAATAAAACAGTCAGAGTGTTGGAATCTCTTTGTTAAAGGCTCAGGAGAAAATAAATGTGTTCTTTTCCCCATGACTCCTGAAGGAAAGAAGGTGCCAGGTGAGGATCAAGGGGAAGAATCCCAAAATGAGGTGCTGCCATTGAAAAGTCCTGTCTTAGTCACCACCTGTCTTACCTCTGTAGGTGGGGGGGGAGAGAGAGCTACATTTAAGAAGATTGTAACCCTTGGGCTGGACAATATGGGATTAAAACAGTTTCCTCCTATTATTAAACATTCCTGTCTATAGAAGGCACAGTTGGCTAAGTGCCACTTTAGGTATGCTCATCTTAATCTGTGGTTTTGTTCATTTTCAAGTGGCCTACAGTGTTTGTGTACATGCTTTCCAACGTGTTTCATACCATAATTGAAGCAGCAATATGTCTCTGTTTCTCTTTCAGGATACCCTCTCTGAGCTGTAGATGATATGGTCAGATTGTCCATGCTTCCTTCCCTGTGTGTCTGCCTGTTAAAAGGATATGTGTGTTTGCAAGAAGGGATCTGAACCCTCCATCTGTGGAGCCCCCAAGAACTGTAGAAGCGACAGGACTTCTGTTGATCACACCATAATCTCCATACAGTGGAGATGTTGGGGTTCCTTTGTTCCTTCTCTTGTACAGTTCTGTGGGTGGGTGGGAGCAAGGTGATGACAGGGAAATATGCTGCTGGTGTTGGCATGCATTAGTTGGCTGTTTCCTTATATGGCTGGCTTGATGGTGTTCTCATGCTTCTTCATGACTGGTGGATGTGGGTGATGTCGTTATGGTTTCCAGGGCAGCTGGTATGACCTCATCTTCTTGAAGCTGCATCTTTTTGACATTTCTTTTGCGCTACTGAGAAAGCACAGGATGCCAACTAACTACACTAAAGAAATCATAGCAATTTATTTACTGAAATGGGGGGAAGTGACCTGTGGTTTCTTTCTTTTTTTCCTTTTTTTCTGTAGGAATAAGGAACCAGGGCTATGATGAAGCAGTTTCATTTTTTATGATTTTATGAAAATACAGAATAAACAAACAGTGAAATCTCTAAATTCATTGCATTTTCTTGCCACCTGTATTGTTTCGTTGGTGAAGTTGAATGCCAAGGCCCAGAGGCTTGTATAACAATACCCGGTTTCTTTTCATTTTGTTCCAATCAGACATAATGCATTTTCCTCTACTCTATTTACATCTGGAACAGTACATTGGCACTCTTCCCTCAAGACTGTGCTGAAGTTTCATGTCAGTGGAACATGATCTGAGTTTACAAGTTATTAACAAAACTTAAAGAAACATTTGAATTTCCTCATGCAATTTTATGGAGCTTCTCTATGGCTGCAGTATAAACAATACATAGAAACTGAAGCAGACAAACTCTCTTTGAATTCAGATATGACACACAAAGTTAGTTCTCAGTGTATTTTTCACCAGTTTTTGTTTTAAATCTTCTTGCTTGTACAGTCTGTTTTTCTCCCTGTCCTTCAGTTTCTTTGATTGAATTTAGGACCTTTTGCATGCAAACCATGAGTTCTACCAACTTAGGCACAGCATTCTAGGGGTTGGCCAATAAATTTTGGTTGAACATGGTCCATACTTAGTCTATTCTAGCATGATAAAAGGTTCAAAGTAAAGCTAGCAGACAACAGTTGCCAAGTCAAGGAAGAAGTTCCATAGATGGTGCAGGCAATCCCCAGAGTTCAGAGGTATCCACAAAATCAGAGTGGCAATGCAGTTCACACAGTGAACCCATAGTCAGTTCCAAGGACCAGAGGTTCCTTGATCTGAAGTGGAACCACACATTAACTGCTTAAGGCACTTTAGAATATAAAAGAAATAAAAACCACCAACCCAAGTGCAACTAACTCTGCCAGCAATAAAACTGTCTTAACTCATCTGCCTTAAAACCAACAGGGTTGCCAACTTCCAGGCGAGTCCTAGAATTATGCCAGAATTACAAGTGATCTCCAGACAACAGAGATTAGTTCCCCTGGAGAAAACGGCAGCTTCAGGTGGTGGTCTGTATGGCATCACGTCCCTGCTGACCTCCTTCCTCTCCCCAAACTCTGCTTTGCCCTGGCTCTGCCCCCAAATCACCAAGAATCCCCCAGTTCAGAGCTGGGAAATGATCTCAGTAGTCTGGAGATCAGTTGTAATTGCAGCAGAACTCCGGGCCCATCTGGAAACTGGCCATGCTACCCTTTCTCTAGTGGACACCTGCTTCACCTCTGTTTGATGGTGGTACAGAGATCAAGGCTTGCGATAAAAATCTCAGCAAGTGAGCAGGACAGTGCTGGAGGAGGCATAAGAACATAAGAGACGCCAATGTTGGATCAGGCCAAAGGCCCATCCAGTCCAACACTCTGTGTCACACAGTGGCCAGAAATACCAGTGCCATCAGGAGGTCCACCAGTGGGGCCAGGACATTAGAAGCCCTCCCACTGTAAACCCCCCCCCCCCAAGCACCAAGAAGACAGAGCATCACTTGCCCCAGAGTCCCTTTCTATACCTTGTGGCTAATAGCCACTGATGGACCTCTGCTCCCTATGCTTATCTAATTCCCTTTTGAAGCCGTCCATGCTTGTAGCTGCCACCACTTCCTGTGGCAGTGAATTCCAAGTGTTAATCACTCTTTGGGTGAAGGCAGTCCTTCAGGCACCTTGATCCCAAGTCATTCAGAAATTAAGAGGGGGCTTCGCTCTTGGGGCTCACTCACTGGCTCACTACTGTTAGGTTTATTTATGCTTTCTGGCTTAAAGTGCTTGCTTCTTTCAGCATTCCCTTGAAGCTACGTGATTAATACATGCTATACTTAATTGGAAGATTAAATTTGCAGAGCTATGATGACAAAGTCAAGTATTCTTACCTGATAAAAATAAATGTGTTTGTTTATGAACTGGGTAAGCAAGATATATGATGTCCTTAGCCAGTCACTTCCTCACTTTTTTAAATGCTTAGCATTTGCAAAATATAACTTTTTAACAAATATAAAGTCATTTAATAAAAACCATTTTTCTTCAAAGGAGGGGGTGATTTCCAGGGATTGGCATTAGAGTAAGAGTGGTGAAGCTTGCCTTGATCTAGAAGGGAGGGAGAGATCTATGAAAATGTCATGTCACAGTAAAGATGCTAAAACTAAAATATACATTAAAAAACCCATTATTTAAATGTTCAAGTGGGGTTGGGAAGGCTATTTTTATCCAGCTTCTACTTCTTTTTTGGCACTTTTCCTGTTTGTGTTTGATTTTTTTTGGTGGCATTTTATGCCATTTACCTATAACTGACACTGAAATAGGCATCAATTTTAAAGGGCAATATTTCTATCAAATTTTGTTCCTGTTTTCAGGGAAAAGTTGAATTTTCATCCTGAACATTTTTACTTATTTATTTACAGCATTCAGAAATCCGTCTTTCTGTCAACAAGTGGGACCCATGCAAAAAATGCTAAAACACACTCACAATGAATTATAAATTCAACTAACAGTAAACAATAACTAAAGGAACATTTAAAAGCCCCCCAAAGTCCTCTTGAAGAGTTCAGATCCACAGCCCCTTTGAGAACACAATCAAGGTGTGGGCCTTCCTCATCTTTTCTGGGTGGCTGCTCCATAAAACAAGAGTGGCCACCAAAAAAGTTCATGAACACTAACAGAGCGACTGCATAGAGTGGAGATAAAAAAATTTTAAAAACCTAATATTTTAAACTTGACTTGGAAATATTTTGAGTTAGGCTTGTCAGCTCTGGGTAAGGAAATATCTGGAAATTTTAGGGGTGGAGCCTGTGGAAGGTGAACAGAACTCTGGTATGTTCACAAAACTTGGTTGCCCCTCTCCTGCAAACTGGAACATGTGAAGCAGACCATTTGCAATGTTCACTTGGCAGAATCCGTATTTGCTAATGAAAAATAGAGGAGAATCCTAAGGGAAGGTTTGCATTTTAAAACTGTTAATGGGTTTTCTCCATTAATCAGGCCAGGGGCTGATACATCTTGTTATTCTTTGTTTGCTTTCAGATATCAGATTGCCACCAGCCATCTCACTAGGGCCAAGGACAGCCAGAGAGAATGAGGGTAATCAGCACACTGATGGTTGCTTCTGACTAGAGTTAGATTACCATTGGTGCTTTCCACTTTCCAGATCTCACAAATCCCTGAAACATGTGAAGTTGGGAGGCTGAAATATTCCATGTTTGATGTCTGCCCCAAGGGTAGCTATTTTATGCCTATAAATTTACTAAAGAGCCCTGAAATTTCCAAGGCCTCCAGTCAACATTCGAGGCACATGTTGGTGATTTAACTGGAACAAGTTACTACACTGCAGAATGACGTTTATAAAATAGAGCGTGAAGGAAAAAATGCCTCACTGAAAATATCCACCAATGTAAGAAGAACTGCCTTCCAAGATCAGACCAAGCTTTCTATTTCTAACAAGCTGGGCTGGAGCTATCAGAAACATACCAAAATGACTGCAGATAGTACCCAGCCCTCAGTTGTTCATTCCCCACAGCTGGTAGTCAGACATATGCTGCTGGTGAAAGTGGTGGTTCCAAGAAGATACTGTGGTGGAAATGGTCCCATGTCTCCCCTCCAAACCAGCCTGGGCAGAGATTGTGCATACTTGCTTCCTGTATGCCACCCAGAAATACTGGCATAGAGTTGCCAGCCACCCCATAGGGCCTGGAGATCTCCTGGAATTACATCTGATCTCTAGATTACAGAGAGGAGCTCCCCTGGAGAAAATGACTGCTTTGGAGGGTGGACTATATGGCAATATACCTTGCTGAGGTCCCTCCCTTCACCAGGCTCCACTCCCATTTTCCCAACCTGGAGTTAGTAACCCTATCCTGGCAGCATGTGGTATTGTGCACATATTTGCCTTTGGGTGTTGGAGAGGGGCACAGTTGCTTCTAGTCTGTCAACAAGAAGAGTTGCCAGACAGGACAACTTCAGGGAGGCATCCTGGTTTCAGCACCAGGCTCTCCAATCCCACCAGCACTCTGGAGCCAGTTCTTGGTTTAAATGATTTTCAAGATGTGATTTTATTATATCTGAGACAGCCAGTTTGGTGTAGTGTTTAGGAGCTCTAATCTGGGAGGACTGGGTTTGAGTCCCCACTCCTCCACATGCAGCTCCTGGTGTGACCTTGGGTCAGTCACAAATTCTTTCAAAGCTATTCTCTCATGAACAGTTCTCGAGAGAGCTCTCTCAGCCCCACCTACCTCACAGGGTGTCTGTTATGGGGAGGGGAAGAGAAAGGAGATTGTAAGCCACTCTAAGGCTCCTTCGGGTAGTGAAGAGTGGGGTATAAATCCAGTCTTCTTATATATGTTGTAATCTGTTAGTTGCTTTAGTGGCCCTTATGAAGTCAGATCGGCAGGCTATAAATTTTGTAAAATAAAATAGATATTTAATCTTCAGATTACCACAGTCTATCAGTCATCCATTACTTTGAGTCTTGTCCAGGTTTCTTGCCCTTTGTTAGCTCCATGTGGTAATTATTATTAATAATAATACTTTTGATTTATTAATCGCTCTTTCCCACACACCTGCGGGCTCAGAGCAATTTTACAGTTACTCTTTGACAGTTGGACTAACAATGTTCGTGGGGATAGGGAAGACAACATACAGCCTTTTAATTACACACACATTGCAGCTAGCCCGGTCTACATCTGTGGGCTGAATCAGTCGTGTTCTGATGGCATGTATTCTTGTCGGCTGGCTGATGACATCAGGGCTTCTTGATGTTGTGCTGCCACACTGCCACCGCCTGGCTGACTCGCTCCACCGCAGGGAAGCCGACACAGCTCTTTCATCTTTCCGATCTCGCCGTGCCTCAGAAGTCACACTCGGCAGCTAACACCTTCCCAAAGGGAGTGGTGTGCCCACCCCCTTACGGGTGGTCCCCAATTTATCTACTTGCTGAAGCTTTCGAATTGCTGGGTTGACGATGAGCTAGGACAAGGTTTGGTTGCTCACACCAGCACGGGGCTAGAACTGCCCAAGCTTGGCAGTTCAGATGTTATCGTAAAGAAGGGGGAAAATCCCCTGTGCCATCGCTCCCTAATTGACAGCCATCAAGACAGAGCCCAGGTGTGAGAGCGTCCTCCTGTCAGTTATCCCCAGATAGAATCAACCAAAATGTACCTCATTCCCCTTGTGTCAAGGGAATTTATTTCCTCTGTTCACTCCCCCTCATGGGTCAGTCCTTCTCTTCCTGTTATTTTGAGGAAGAGATACAATCTAGCATCTGACACCCTCATATCTCTGTCCCCTCTAGGTGTCACATTCTTGTAGGGTTGCCAGCCTCCTTGGTGGAGGCAGGGAATTCCCTGCCACCAGTCCCTGCCCCCCCCCACCGCTGATTATCTGGGCTAGAGGGGGGACTTACCAGGACAAGGAGGGAGGCCCAGACTACATTGCCAGTGACATGGAAACATTTCTTCTGGCATGCTCTGGAAGTGACGTCATCACCTCAGCAACATTGTGGCAACACTCTGGTATTTGGGCAAAAACTGTGATAGAAGACATTTTTACCACAGAGTTTTTGCCCAAATACCAGAGTATTGCCATGACATAACAGTATGATGGTGTTACTTCCCATCCACGCTGGAAATGACATCATGATGTCACTGGCGACATTGCTTGGGTCTCCCTCCTGCTCCTAGTAAGTCCCCCCCACCCCCGCTGGTTGCCTGGAGTGACCTGGAAGGACTTGGCAACCCTACATTCTTGCCATGGTGTGAGACAGCCCTTTGATTGTTCTCTGCTTGCTAGAAGCATCGGCATGCATCTCCAGTGCTCAAATAGTGGGTGCTTCTGTGAGCCATCACCAAAATGGGAGATGCTTGAGAGCACTGAATGTTTTTTCAGCTCCCAAACTCCCAGTAGTATGATGTAGCCCAAAGTGGAGAGCATTTCTCCACACCAGACTGCACCAGAAACATCAATTTAATGGGAGGAAAGGCAATTTCTAAGGGTGGACTCTATGGCATCACTTCTGCAATAACCTTCCACCTCTCCAGATTCTACCATCTCTAGGCATTGCCTCCAAATCTCCAGGAATTTGCCAAGTCAGAATTGGCAGTCCTACACCTTGTGTGCAAGCAAGGAAAAGAAAGATGCAACAGCACTTGCACCCCAAGTTTCGGTGTCTGGAAGGGACTGCTCAAACACTGGTGATCCCATAGGACAGCCTTTACAGAACCTGCACTAAATGGATGGGAAGAGTTAGCAAGTAGCATAGTCCAGCCTTTAGTGTCATAAACCTGGGTTGAACCTATCACAGAAATATTGCAGCTTCCTTTTGGGGTGGGGTGGGGTGGGGGGCAAGTGCTCGCCATTTGTTTCCAAATGCCTATATGTCCTTCATGTCAGCTGCAATGGTTGGTAGGCTGAGGAAGGCATACTGGGAGGTGGGGAAGGGACTCTTTTCAATCAAGGTCAAGCCCAGTTTGAATGAGGCCAAAGTTCCTACTTGACTCAGCTATAAGTTCCTCAGTGCTGGGGATGGACTGAAAAAGAAAAGAGGCCTTTTACAGCCCACTCAGCCAAGGTAAGGCCTGTGTGAAGCGAAGGATGCAATAACTACACAGATGATTTAGACTTTGTCTGTGCTAGACTTGAGTCTCCTTGCAGTTATTATCCACTTAAAGCTACATCACCTTTCAGTGATGAGGTCACCGGAATTTCTTAAAGATAAATCCTGACAACCTGAGTACCCTGATTGCAGGTCAAGTGCTACACCTACAAGAAGAGATGTGATGGGTTAAAGGTGGAGACCATGTGCTTAAAGGCTAAGCTCTGAGCAGGGAGCATGGGAAAGTGAGAAGGTAAAAAGGGAGGGGTGATAAACCAGCTGAATCAGGAGACCTCTCAGCCCCCAAAGGGAAGCCTTGAAACAGCTGTGTATTCCGGCGAAACCTTCCGCTAGATTTCCAGCTCCAGTTATCAGCCAAGCACTGCTGCCTATGAATGTAAAAACCATGAGAGGCAAGGGGAGGAAAAGTTAATGTAATATTAAAACTAGAAATATCCATTCTGTCAAATGGAAATGCCCTGATGTTTGATCCCATTTACTGGAGTAAGGCTTTATATCAAGGCATCTTGGGTTTTTAAATTACACGTCAGATGTAATTTTGCAGTGTGAACATGAAATGCAGGGCTGTCCTTTAAAGGGAAGAAAATAACAGCTCAGCTTTATATATTTGACTTGAGTACCTGGCAAGTCCTGCTCATACACTGGATCCCAACTGGGCAGCTGGCCACAAATGTGAAAGATTCAATGGACAGTTTCCAGGGGGTCGGTGTTAACATTCAGAATGACTTGTGTTTCCTCTGTTGTTCCTCGTTGGTTTCTGTTCTTCTGTTGATTCAGCTTGGGAAACAAGAATCACATGGGCCATGCTTCTTCATGGTGAGAGAGGCTCAGTTGTACTTGTAGCAGAAATACATGGGCATCTGCAAGGAAGGAGTTCCCAGTGGTGTTTTTAGGAACCCTACAAACAGACTGGGTTAGCAAGGGAACGCTTGGGGGAGATGGGAAATAAGAAAGGACAGGCTAAGGATCTCTCACAGACAATTCACAGCATCCTCGTCAAACTGCCATCCCCAAGATCCGTTGGGTAAACAAAGATAGTTACACAGGTGCAAAATGGACAAAACTGTGTAGTGTACAGATATCCACAGACATTATTCTGGCCACTAAAAAGCTTCTCCAAATGATAGCGGTTTCACTTAGTGATAACAATGCAATTCAAAATCGGGGCATTTGGAGTCTTAAATCCTCCACATATCTATACCCCATTATGAGCCAAGTCTAAAAGTGCCTGGATTCAACCCCAGCTCTTAATGGGATTCGCCTCTATCAAAAGCCAGATTTCTCTACCATTCCCCCCCATCCTCTTCTATGAAAGTGATGGGGTACTGAGTGACAGGGAGGGTTAGTAAGGTATACAAAGTCTGTGCTTTTTAATACTTGGCCCATTATAAATTCCAGATAGCTTTCCTATATAATTTTATCTCTGTATTACAAAGAAAGGCCGTGGTGGCTCAGAGGTTAAGACGCTGAGCTGCAGACCACAAGGTCTGCAGTTTGGCAGTTTGAGACTGTAGTGCTGCGTGACGGAGCGAGCCCACGTCTCTGGCCCCAGCTGTTGCCAACATAGCAGTTCAAAATCAAGAAATTGCAAATAAATAAATAGGTACAGCTTTGGTAGAAAGGTAACAGCATTCTGTGTGCCTCGGCCTTTAGTCATGTCGGCCACATGACCACAGAAACATCTTTGGACAGCGCTGGCTCTTTGGCTTGGAAACAGAGATAAGCACTGCCCCCTAGAGTCAGATTTGACTAGCTTTCGAGCAAGGGAAACCTTTACCTTTACTATTACAAAGAACCCCTAATAAAATGTTGTATTCTTTAAACTGGGTTGATTGATTCCCTCAATTCTTTGACAAACAGAAAGGATCATGAGAAGTTGCCCACTGTATCAGCAGATGTGTAGGTGCCTCATATCAAAGCTGTTTTATTTTAAGCCATCTAGCCCAACAATACTCGAGACTCAGAAAGAATGGGCATATCACACTCCAAAGTGAGTTGCCAGCAGTGATGCTGCAAACCTCATAACAAATCTGTCTGAGACATGAAACTACCATTTTCAACAGCCACACTCATCCACCAGTTGATAATGTTTGCCTGTCCACTACAACAGCCATTGAGTGGCTTTTCAGATCCAAAATAGCTATGGTAGTGGAGTATCATTGGCCTTGTGGGAGCTTTTGCATCTGTGCACTCGGGGAGATGTTTCTACGCAAGGTTATGCATAGTCAGGCTGGACAATTAAATGATGGGAGGGGACAGCTGCACCTCCCATAAGGTGTGCAAAAATGTGTACCCATAAAATAAATCCAGTAACAAATGCTTTGCATTTTAAAAAAAAATACAGTGTTTGCTTATAAGCCCTAACTGATTTGATTATTGCTTATTTATACAATTGGTTGCAGAATTGTGTGCAGCAACAACAGGTGTGTGAGGGAGGGGGAAAGGAGGACTCCCATAGTAGGCCTTGAATATAAGCATGTGTGAAACACTGCAGATTGCACTCTACTGTACTATTTGAACACATGAAATGTAACTCTTCATACAGGTCCACACTGTACACGAACATCTGCCAGAGTATTTGATGAAAAAAATGGCTCAGACATTCACCAATGATGAACAGATTGTGAGCCAGACTGGTGAGTGTTTGAGCACTCCTAGTTGCTACACCTCTTAGATGGCACTCTAGTAGGGACATTCTATTGGTATGTTTCTTATGTGGACCTGAAAAAAAAGCTAATTCATTTTGGGATGTGGTTGGATTTTAAAAATGAAGGGCTAGTAGCTGGACCACAACAATCTTCTTTGAGTTTTACGTTGGTAACGCAGTAGAATGAATGATTTTTGTCATAATAAAAGACCCCAGGTGGGCAACCCTATGTCCATTGACTAGAGCATAATGGATGCCCTGTAAGACATTTAGTCAACTATTCTAAGGTAGCACTGTTGCATTCCTTTTTTAAAAAAAAATAAAAAATAACAATGTCTGCTTTAAAGAAGTTTATTTTAACATCTCTCCCACTGCATGCTAAAATGAAAGGAAGGATCAAATCTAATTTGCCAGTCTTACATGGAGGAACAGCATTCTCCTAGTGCTGCAACACGGCTGCTTCCTTCTGTGCACGCCCGGCTGCAGACTTTAATTAACTTCCCTGGCTGAGCAGAGCCGCTGCTAATGAAGCAACTAATTCGGAGAGCAGGGGGCATGTGCTATCCATTTAGTGCATTCATGTGATTCCAGCACCCCATAAGTCACCAAATTTCCCCATGAGTTAGCCCTCTTTGATTATGATTAAGATTTAAAGAGTAATTACTTCCTTTCTCGTCTGGATCTGCTCATTTCGAGATCAAATGTACTTCGTGTCCCTCACTGCCTATCTTCCTCAAATGCATCTATGTGGGGCACTAAAGCTGCTGTTTAGGACTTCCCAGAATCAAATTTCACGGGGAAAGCAGTAGGGAATGGTGTAGCAAAACAAACTGCATCTAAGCTCGGGTTCCTAAATTAGATTTCCCTTTTTCTTTTTTCCTCATGTGAAGTTTGGCTGCAAATACCAAGGAGGTTCAAACAGGCTGGTGATACTTCATGGCCAGCCATGACAAGCTGCAGGGGCTCTTATTGGGATGTTTGGTTAATATAGCAGAGTTAACCCAGTCATAGAAGTGTGATACTCAGTGCAGTAAGAAAATCCGGCCCTACAGGAGACAGCCCCAGCATGCCTCCTGGGGGCCGCGTCTGCCTCCTCGTGAGGAGGAACAAGGAAAGGCTGGCTGCAGTGCAGCCTCAGCTCCAAGAGGGGGAGCGGAGCCTGCACAGCCTTAAAGGCTGGCTCTGCTCTCTCCCCGTTCAGTAGCTCGCCTCGTGCTCGGCCCACCCACCCGCCCTGTATGTAGTGTAAACACAGGTTGGTTGCCCCGTTTAACGGGGGACCGGGTAGGAATTTTTTGTCAGCCCCAGCATGCCTCCTGGGGGCCGCGTTTGCCTCCTCGTGAGGAGGAACGAGGAAAGGCAGGCTGCGGTGCAGCATCAGCTCCAAGAGGGGGAGCGGAGCCTGCGCAGCCTTAAAGGCTGGCTCCGCTCTCTCCCCATTCAGTAGCTCACCTCGTGCTTGGGACTGTTAGCAGCTCCGAGCGCGTCACTTGAAAGGGGCCCTTTGGGGGGGGGCCTTCAGATCGGCAGAGGTCCAGCAGCGGTGGCGACTTGTGTCTTGTGTGTGCTGGTAGCGACGGTGCTCCTTTGTTTGGAGCGCTGTGAGCCGGGAGCGTTCGGGCGCGTCGGCGGCGAGGCGGGGGCTGAGTCTGCGTGGCGCTGGTGGCTGGCCACCCTCTGGGATCATCGGCAGTGAGGCGGGGGCTGAGTCTGCGCAGCGCTGGTGGCTGGCCACCCTCTGGGATCGTCAGCAGTGGCTGGCGAGTCCAGATGCGTTGGAGTGGCCGCTTCAATTAGGCAGCGGTTGGAAGCGCGGCGGCAGGGCAGCCCTTCAGGGACGTGCCACTGTTTTTTCATATTTGCCCTTGCCATTACTTTAAGATGTTAATAAAGTGGCCTTATTTCATCCAACCTTGTTGTCCGACTTTTTCTTCCGTCTGGGGGGGGGGGAATCTCCCAAGAAGTATATTGGAGAAAAAAAGGTAAACCACACGAAAGGGAGGAACTTTCCCTGGCCCAGCCTTAATCAGGGGGGAGGGGGTGCACAGGAAGGGTCCCAAGGGTGTAGGGCGTGCTCTTGGTGAGGCTACTGGGGCCCCAGTTTCCGCACTTTAGATTGTAGGCTTGCCTTCCCTCATGTTATAGTTTTGCCACTTGGTGGAGTCCCATAAACGGCCTGGTGGGATTTTTAAACGGCCTGGTGGGATTTTGCGGTGAACCCCCCCCCCCGGTGGAGGAAATATAAATACCTGTGTTGCTGGGGAGAGGTAGTTTAGTGAGTCAGCCATCTTGAGTGTGTTCTCATTGGCGGCTATTTTGGGGTGGTCTATTTAGATAGCCATCTTGTGTTGGTGGTGTGGCAGCTATTTGTAATTGTCATTTTCGTGGATACCTGTTCAAGAGTACATTGAAATGGCATCCCATAAAGGCCAGGGCCGTTCAAATGGTAAGGGGCCTGCGCCTAAAAGGCCTGTGCCTGCACCTACACCGCAGGGATCTAATAAGGCTCCTTCATCACATGCAGTAGCGGGCTGTGCCTGCAGCTTCAAAGGACAGTGTGACTGTGCAACTGTGGGTTAAATTCCTCCAGAGGGAATAGCCTTGCTTCCCCCCTGCTTTATTTCACATATGTGACCGCAAGCTTACAATTACTCAAGTAGATCTAGTTCACATTCAGACTGCAGTCAAAAGAAGAGAAAGAAACCAAAGCAAAAGTGCACTTTCCCTATCACAAACGGCCAGCTTGTCCAGCATCATATGTGTGGGATTATGGGGCATTGTACGTCTGGAGCAGTTGCAGCCGAAGCAGATGCCACGCCGGTGGAAGTTGCAGAGCCGGAACAGCCAGGTCCTAGTGGTACGTGGTATCCTGCGTTACAACTCAGTTTGATGTGGCCATGGGGGCCATGGGGTCAAGGAGCTGGCTCGGGGGTGTCGCCTGCTTCGCTGGCAGGCAAAATGTCCAGGCATGCTGAGTCGCTCACTCTGACACTCCTTTTGCTTCAGAAATTTACAGTGCATCCTAAGCAGATTTACAACTGGCTAAGTCAATTGGCCCATGGAGAATCCAAAACAAGGAATGAAATCCCTCTAATATCTTTTATTGGGGCCAACCAACTGGTATTTACTTTATTGATACTGCTCATATAGTCTACAGGTCTTGAGCAATGTCACACTAGATACAACCAAAAACAGTTTAAATAACCAACCAGTTACCGTGCTTGAGGTCCTGTGAATTTAATTATGTGAGCAAAAAGAATTGGCTACAGACAATGTAACTCCTAAATCCACACCTGACAAGAGTTTTTTAACCTTATCTGATGCTGACAGCCCCTGATTATCGCAGAGAAGAGGAGAAATCCACAAATCTCTAATACTGCAAAAGATTCCACATGCCAATAAGGAATGCTCCAAAGTTTCTATCTGTCCAGAAGCTCAGTCACAAAGTGTATCAGGGTATGTGGTCCTTTCATTTGACTCCGCATTACTTGAAAAGGGATAGAGTTTAATCTCGCAAGCGTCAATGCTCTCCTGTATTGAGGAACAGTTTAAAAATCTACATATGGTAAGGGCACCTTTGGGAAGACAATCCTAAGTATAAAGAGGAGCATACCCTATGGGCTATATTCATCATGCTGATAAAATCTAAGTTATACAGATGTTTATTCACCACAGCACATGATGCAGATAGGGTTGCCAGGCCCCCAGCCTTTCCACCACCCACCAGCTGGCCAGCAGGGGGAAACCCCACCCACAAATGCCCCTGAATAGGATGCAATGATGTCACCTGGAAGTGGCATCATCATGTTGCCAACGTCCGGGGGTGATGCTCTAGTTTTTGGGCAAAAATCTATGGTAAAATTAGGCTCAAACCATAGAGTTTTGCCCAAAAAACTAGAGTGTCACCCCCCAACATTGGTGATGTGATGACATCACTTCTGGGTGACATCAACGTGGCACGTGCACTTCGAGTGTGCACAAGGAAATCCTGGACCAGCTCCTGGAGCTCCCCACCAGCAGCCAATAAGGACCTGGCAACCCGAGCTGCAGACCTTCCCAATATCTCCAACTCACTACTGCTAAAACCCAGCAGTTGGAGTCCAGTCTCCATTAATTTTCTCCAAGGGAGTCAGATTTTAATGGATAGAGGCACTTGGATGTACAAGTACATCTATTACACCATGCAGGGTATGTTCAACACTTCATTTGGGAATTGCTCTCCCGATGCAACTGCCGAAATATTTTTATCAATTGACAGTCCCAAAACTAAGAAGAGCTTTTACTTTGGCAAGACTGAACGTTCTTCCCTCGGCAGTTTTGGAGGGCAGATATAATAAAGTACCATACTCTAATAGAACATGCAGATGCTCATATGATACAATCGAAACCATTGAACATATGACTATGGAGTGCCCTATATTCAATGAGTTGAGGGCTAATTTAGTCACCCCTGTATTTAAAGATATGGAACTGCTAAATGTGCAAGCCCAGGTGTCATGGCTACTATCGGATACCAATGATCATGTCACCCTCTCAGTGGCAAGATTCATAGGCGCAATAATCAAATATAAGAGAAATAATACTGAGTAAGGTCTTTTAAAATATTTTCTTTGGTTCTAATTTCTGCTTAAGGTGATAGCCATATGAGTAGTACTATATAGAGATAGAGGCACCCTTAGCTTCTGTGGCAAATACATTTTTCAGCCAAAGCCTGAAGGCCCTTACACATTTATTTTTTATTCTATTTTATTGATTTAATTTATACCCTTCCCTCCCCACCAAGGTGGGCTCAGGGCAGCTTACAAATATTTCATAAAATACAATTAAAACCTATCAAAACATATAAACATATAAAATACCAATTATTTAAAACATAACTAAAACGCTGGAACATTATTGAGTAAACAGGAGGAAAGATTATTTATAATATGACTTAGGTGACAGTATAATTCCCGTAACTTCCCACCAGCTCAGTTTGGATACTTGTTATGCGGTGGGTACAGGCTGAAGATAGCAATGGTAAGGCCAGGACACAGGCTGCAAAGGTGGTAAAGCCAGGGCACAGGGACATTCCTTGGTGTATGATGTGACTCCTTAGTCAAATACCTGGTGGAAGAGCTCCGTCTTGCAG
The DNA here is from genome assembly GCF_001447785.1 of Gekko japonicus. Classification (NCBI taxonomy): domain Eukaryota; kingdom Metazoa; phylum Chordata; class Lepidosauria; order Squamata; family Gekkonidae; genus Gekko; species Gekko japonicus. The sequence goes on along the minus strand of NW_015165242.1, from coordinate 492,963 downwards.
ACCCTGCGGAACTGTAAAAGGTCCTGCAGGGCCCTGATCTCTTCTGGGAGCTCATTCCACCAGAATGGAGCCACCGCCAAGAAGGCCCTGGCCCTGATTGTTGCCAGCCTGGCATCCTTGGGGTCTGGAAGGGCCAACCAATTTTGCGGCTCTGAATGCAGTGCTCTCCAGGGAACATGTGGAGAAAGGCGGTCCCAGGTATGCCGGACCCTGACCATATAGGGCTTTAAAGGTTCAAACTGGCACCTTGAAGCAAACCTGGTATGCTATCAGCAACCAGTGCAGTGGCTTCAGCACAGGCTGGATGTACTCCCACGTGGGGATACCCATCAGCAGCCTGGCTGCTGCATTCTGCACTAGTTGCAGCTTCCGGATGTGAGACAAAGGCAGCTCCATGTAGAGAGCATTACAGAGGTTCAGCCTCAGGGTGATCATCACATGGATCACTGTTGCCAAGTCATTGCATTTGAGGAAGGGAACCAACTGCCTAATCAGCCGAAGATGATAAAAGGCTGACCTGGCAGTGGCTGCTACTTGGGCCTCCATTGTTAAGGAGGCATCCAAGAGCACTCTCAAACTCCTAACCTCCAGCGCTGGCACCAGCTGTGCCCCATAGAAGGTCAGGAGTGGGATCCTGCCTGTGCTTCCAGAGATTGTAAACCTAATTCCACCCTTCTGCAACTTGGCATCCATTGGAGCCAAACAAAATGACACTAAACATTGGGGAAGCTTTGTTGTTATTTTTGAAGACACCTGGAGGGGATTTTTTTATTTTTTGTAATACACATAAGCTACAAAGAAAAGAAGGGAAGGGGAACTATAACTAAGGAGAAAGAAAAGTAACCCACACTAAACTAAAAACCCAAGAGTAGGAGATCATTACTCTGTTAGACTGCAGTTAGTAATGAAAAAAACTGTTAATAAACAATATACTTTGTGAGATCTTGTCTTTCTAAGCTTATGTGTTAGTTTATTACTTGTTATGAGAGGATTTCCAGAGCATCTCCTCCAGCTCTCTTCGTAAGGGCAATTTTCAGAGTCCTTCCACCTTTACATCTATGCTAATTCTCTCTAAAGTCTTGATGGCTTCTTAGACGTTCACTCAAAATTCTGCAACCCTCCTCTGTCTCCAAAGGGATAACACCGTCAATCTTAAGCCTCTTCCTTCTTGGTCTCATCCTCGGGGCCCAGTGGCATCTCACAGGCTTCTTGATCTTGAGGTCAGATTCAAGCTCTTTTCTATCAGCCGAATTTAAGATGACACTTTCTAAAAACATCTGCCGGGAAGGAGTTAAGTCCTTGTAAATCTTTTCTGTTTCTCTCATGCTTTCCCTCCTTGTCTCTTTGAGATCGCTGTTAGTTTTAGTGTCCATCTCTTTTGCTTTGACAGCCCTCTGTTCCATCTTTTCTGCTATTGTTGCCAACTGCAGCTGCCGGGACACGAGTTGTTGATTTATCTTGGCAAACTGATGGTTAATACCAGCAAGTTGCTCAGAATCAGCTTGGTGGCTTCTGCTATGAGTTCTATAACTTTCACTTCCCTTCTTCTCAGAGTTGTTTTTGCTGACTTTTTTGGAGTGTCCGCCATTTTTACACTTTAATTCCAATATAAAATCGTTTTCTCCCCAGCTCTGAAAATCGCTTACACGCTGTTTAGTCGCTTAAATACTCATGGATATCTCCCACAGCTTTTCACTTCCAAGTATCCGTTTACAACTGTCTCTTTCTCTCTCTCCCGCCTCCCTCCTCTGCTTATCTAAATGC
>NW_015165242.1:487077-491160 GCF_001447785.1 Gekko japonicus | reverse complement strand
AGAACCGTGTCCGTGTGGGGGGGGATTTACGCTTCTGTTTATGGTTCGCTCATTTTAACTCACAGTTCATTGTTTCTTAAGAACGCTCGTAATCGCTCCTTCGCCACATCTCCTGCGCTTGACTGGGTTGGCAAATCTTGTGCCTCACTAAGAGGACGCAGACAGCGGGGAAGGACCATCAGGGCAGAGGGCAACCTCAATTCCCCTGCAGATAGCAGGAAAAAAGGCTCACCCTCAAAAGCCCTGTGGCCTGGGGGGCCTCCCTGACCCCCTGTGGAGGCGCCGATCCAACGGCACCCCTCCCCTCTGCTGCTGTGCAGAGCACCCTCCCCAAGCCTCAGGAAAGGCGTCCGCCATCGTTGTGCCATAGACCCTGCCTCCTACATTGGGGGAGCTTTGGAACTCATCACTCAGTTGAAGCAATGGGCCTAGAAGGGTATAATTCAGTTTAGGATGAACCCAGTGGTGGACTGGAAGCCCATTCCCAGCTCAATCTGCCAATCAGATGCATTTCTGTAAAAGGACCCTATAGTACCTCACTTGAGTACAATGGTTGGGAGTGGCTTGGCATGCGGTCTCCCATAATGCCTCCTTTTTTTCTTTTCTTTTTTTGCAAAGTCCCATTGTTATACCCAGTACTTTACACCCATATTATCCTCACCTTGGTATCTTTGTCTTTAGTGACATGATGACAAGGGATCTTCAAATGTGGGTACTCTGATCTTTTAAACACAGACAGATGTTGCAAACCACAAAAATTGCAGTTTGTACACACTCCTCCTCCTACAAAGCAACACTTCCATTTTGCATTTGTCTCCAGATAATTTGCCGTCTCAGGCATGTCCTCTAGGCAGCTGCCTGCATGGCAAACAGCTGATAGGGCAAGTCGTGTGATTTGCTCTTTTCCAAAGCTTCCAGAAACCCAAAGGATTCTTTTCCAAAGTGATGTCCTAGCTACGTGTCATTATAAGGGCTATTAATCCCTGAGCTGATGCATCCTCTGAAGCCTCCTAATCAACTTTGCAAGGCCCCCCCTTTAACCCCAAGGCTTTCCTGAACCTGACTGATTTAGCCCCGGCGGCTCTTGTGTGCCTTGAGAGGACAGTAAAAAAAGAGGGAAGCTGTCACTTATGGGAACATCTATTGCTTACCTTGCAGTGAGTGATATTTATGGAACTGCATTACAAAGAGATTTAGTCAAAGTTCCTCTTTCTACAGTTAGCAGGTTAAATTCTGGTTCAGCAAAACTCATCTGTAAGGCTCTGGCAGCCCACACTCCATCTGTCAAAGAGATTCTCAGGCAGTCCCTAGCTTCCAGACAGCTGAAGACTGTTGCAACAGGGATGCCATCGACATAAAAGGCCACTAACTGAGGAGAAAGAACTGTGGTAAAAAGATCAGAGCACAAACAGGCTGAGCCTGGAAACCTCCCTGCCGCACCAGTCAGCCTTGGGCAGCTGCCAAATTATAACTGGTAAATTATGAGTGCAGAGGAAAGCATGGGGCTGGTAGCACCCAAATGAGTGTGGAGGAGGCAGGTCTGTGCAGGAGGTGGGAGCTGCTGGGGTGATGCAAACAGGGGTCTGTAGGGGAGGCACGGTGTTACCCAAGTAGGGCTACACATGTCAGGGCCATAATGTGCAAAGGCATATACTTGTTAGCATGGAGCAAACCCATGTGTTTTGTGTACTTTAATATACTTGTGATCGTAAGCCTTTGTATACCAAGGTCCAGATTCAAATCAACACTCAGAAAAACAAGGAGAAAAAGACTCTTAAATGCGGGGAGGATTCTTTTATAAACAGAAAACAGACCAAATTAAGTGGCAATGAATATTACAGAAAGGAAAAAGCAATGCATTAAATAACAATACAAAAACCTTTTCCTAGAAAATTTGTCTCTCTAAAATAATAATAAACATCTAAAAGACAAGAAGCCATGTGAGCCTGATTTTGGAGAAAAAAGGGGAGGTTGTCCCCAGTCCTGGTGAAGTAGTGTTGGGGGATGAAACTGACCAGGTGAGGAAAGGAGACACAGAGACAGGCCCATGGAGCAGAGAAACAAAAAGCTAACTGTGAGACTGGGGTAACTGGATAAGTCCAAATTGGGTACACAAGTGGGACTGAGGGGTAACTCCTTATACCCTTTTGCTGAGACTAAGGAGGGAATGGAGTGTTGGCACTGGACCATGGGAATGACAAGAATGTGATCTTTAAAAGATGAGCCAGCCTGAAAAGAAATTGTTTCTCTATCTGGCCAGGAGGAGTTTTCTCCTTTTGCATGGCAAGTGTCTGAAATGTTTCCTTGGGGAGATTTGGAGGTTAGATGTGGCCGTGTACTTGTCTTGACTGGGAAATGGCAAGAACCTTCCTGTTTGGTCATTGAAATATGGAGGAAATTGCTGGAATTGGCCTACTGATTACTGTTTTGGAGATCTAGGTCATAAGTTAGGATCAAATTCTCTGGGAAGAAGCTCCTTGGAGAAAACATCCTTCAATTGAAACCCTCTTTGGGTGGGTATTTGCATGGCGAATAGATGAGCTGCCCTGCATTCCTTTCTGCCTTAATGTGACTCACTGCCTTTTGATATCAGTTTGATTCGGGCTCCTTCTATCAATCCTAGCCCCACACTGACTTGTACATGTGTACAGAAAAAGGGGGAACAACCTATGACAAAAATGGGGTTCCTCAGGGATGAAGGCCTGGGGGCATCAATGAGCAAGTCAGCTCTTGAGTCATAGCCATGGTGGTGGGTCTCTGCAGGAGACGTCCAACATGGTGCTGCCAGTGATGGTCGGTTAGTGCAGGAGTGTAGAGGCACAACGGATGCTGCCGGTGGCTGTGGCAGCTGGTCTATGTAAATAGGAGGAGGCCTAATGAACAGAGTCAGGACTCTGATGGGGAACAGAACGGGCCATTGAGGACTTGGTTATATGAGCTAAGCTGGGGGAAATGTGAGTATCCCTAGTAATAACCAGGACGTTGAACTGAACCTGGAAACACAGAGGTACCTACTGCAAATATCAAGATTGGCATAACGTCCATGTGGCCCTTAGCTCCAGATCGTAAAGGGGCTGCTTTGGTATGTCAAAATGGAGGAATTTGAGGTTAGCATGGATCAGTGCGGCTAGGCAGCCTGAGTCTCAGAAACGGGATAATCTCATATATATATATTAAAAGAGCAGTGTGTGTGTGTGAGAGAGAGAGAAGTGTCATCAAGTCACACCTGACTTGCGGGTTTTCAAGGCAAGTGATTCAGCAGATGTGGTTTGTTCATAGAATCATAGAATCACAGAGTTGGAAGGGATCTTCAGGGTCATCCAGTCCACCCCCTGCACAATGCAGGGAATTCACAAATACCTCCCCCCCACACCCCCAGTGACCCCTGTTCCATGCCCAGAAGATGGCAAAAAACAACACCTGCCATCCTCTTGTTGGATCCCCAAGCATCGAGAATAAATCCACGTTTAAAGAAAAGCAAAATTTATTTCAAAGCGTTGGAAAGACACTCAAACACGTTCTTTGTTAGAACTGACTACAAACGGTTAGGGCAAGCATAATAAAGGGATTTGAAACAGGTACAGAACCAATGGGTCACGTTCCCGCTGGCGGGTGAAAGGAAACGGTTGCGCGCTCATTCCCTGAGAACCAGGCTATCTCCAGACATAATACAGGTGCAGTTCCCAGGCTCTAAAAGCAACAAGCTGGCAATAAGCGTACTCCCCCAATACATCCTCCAGTTGTTTGGCTTAGGCATTACAGCAGAGTAAAATACAGGCGCACAGGCAGGGAGGGGGGCTTAGCAACTGTACAGAGATACAACTAACACAGAACACCATGGCAGCTTGATAAGGGGCCCGAATATCCCCTTCTTCCACCCATTCGCGGTGCTGGGGTCCGAAGTCCACCCATTCGATGAGATACCAGAGCTTACCACGTTTAATTCTGGAATCCAGGACATCAGCGATCTCAAAATGTTCATCCCCCTCAAGAATAATAGGTGGAGGGGGAGTGACCGAAGGCCTCCACGGAGAAGAGCCAGGATCTCTTTTCAACAGGCTCATGTGGAACACAGAATGCAAG
>NW_015165242.1:450130-482250 GCF_001447785.1 Gekko japonicus | reverse complement strand
GACTGTTCCAATTCGTTCAAACGCTCTCCAGGCTCCTCTACCGGAACATGCTCTTGGTGCCGATATGCCGGAGGCTGTTCATATTCCCCCTCACTCGGAGAGGCCGAAGTGCCCTCCTGGGTTCCCGCCCGGGCCCCTTCCCCCAGGGGTTCAAACATCCAGTCTTCGACTTCCCGTCGGTACATCCCGGACCCGACTGGTCTCTCAGGTTCTGGGTAAAGTCCTTTGTCAAACAGACTCTCTCGAAGTCCACTGCCTCGGCGGGAGTAAACTTCCCTGGTGCCTTTGGCGTTATACAAAGTCCAATCATCCTGCACCGGTACCGTTCGCGGCCCCCATCGTGAAGGAGTTGGAGGTGGCCAAGACAGGTACGCAGGTAACCGGGGAACCGCTCCCCCCACCGCACCCGACGTAGGTATGGTGGTCATGGTGATCAACGATGTGGAGGTTGCAGGGACCAATCCCGTGTCCCCCTCCATTGTAGGTAGGTTTCCCTCTGCCCCGCTCATGATCAAGTCAGACTCGGGATGATAGGAAGATAGAGAGTTCTAACAATATGTTGGATCCCCAAGCATCGAGAATAAATCCACGTTTAAAGAAAAGCAAAATTTATTTCAAAGCGTTGGAAAGACACTCAAACACGTTCTTTGTTAGAACTGACTACAAACGGTTAGGGCAAGCATAATAAAGGGATTTGAAACAGGTACAGAACCAATGGGTCACGTTCCCGCTGGCGGGTGAAAGGAAACGGTTGCGCGCTCATTCCCTGAGAACCAGGTTATCTCCAGACATAATACAAGTGCAGTTCCCAGGCTCTAAAAGCAACAAGCTGGCAATAAGCGTACTCCCCCAATACATCCTCCAGTTGTTTGGCTTAGGCATTACAGCAGAGTAAAATACAGGTGCACAGACAGGGGGGGGGGTATTAACAACTGTACAGGGATACAAGCAACACAGAACACCATGGCAGCTTGCTGACACCTCTGCACAGTCTTCCACCTGAGTACTGACCTGCTTAGCTTCTGAGATCTGACTACCCTATTAATGTGTTTTTCCAGTAGAAGGGTGGATCCAATAAGACCTTTAAATTCTTCACGGAAATCTTCAATGTCAAGATTTATTTTCTCCACAGTGGGCAAACCAATCCCTTCTAATTCATCACTTTTTCCAACCAGCACCACTTACATCTGGGTGGGAGAGGGACAGTCTCCTTAATTAAAGGCCCAGTCCTATGGCACATACTTTTGTTTTCAGCTTCACTGTTCCATACATTAAGCACAGGCCCATTGGACAGTCTCATTATCCACCCAAGAAGGTTTATGGAAAAACATATGTTTGAATGTTCTCTGCATATGCAAAGAGTACATGAAAGTTCAGAATTTCTGGACTTCTGCATTCTTCAGCACAGAAGAAATGTTTGATTGTCTTTGCCTCTCTAGAGCTCAAATATTACCTTTTGGTTTTTTTGGTTTATACATAGCATACTTAGTTTTGTTTTGATAGTGTATGCCACAGTTATTACATTTATGCACACTAAATTAAAATTTGTACAATAACATTACAATATTTTTCTACTCCATAATGAATGAGATAAGAGCAAATAAATTAAAATAAGAACAGTAGCAGGTTGAGTTTACAAAAATTGCCCCAATTCAGTTAGTTTTCACATATTGTAGTGTCCTTGAGCAAATCCATCCCTCAGTTCTAAAGCTGTGAGTGAATTTTGAACTGACTGATTTGAAAGTTCAAGTATCTCTTATGATTTTCCATAGTTGCGACTGTCTTACTTCTGTGCTGGTCCAGCCAGGCTCTGCTTTCAGTTTTGAAGGGTACCCAAGTGATTGCCAATTGCTTGTGTTGATAATGGTCCTTTATTAAAAGAGTAAGATCATACGTAACAGAAAATCAAAGCAGAGAAACCATCCCTTCAGCTTCTGGGGACTCTGGAACAACATCGGATGAACTTCTGCACTGTATGGGTCTGGGGCACCTTCCCATTTGGGATGGATACGATACTTAACCCTGTCCAGTTTCAGTGATCTTGGGGTTATTATCTGCTAGTGCTTCCCATGCACATAAGCCTTCATCTTGCTGAGTGTTGTTGAGCAAGTGTGGTTTGAAACTGGTCATAAAGTTATCACATACCCAGTGAACTTCCCCCCATTGTTTACAGAAAATTTTATTGATCAGCATGGAAACTACATTCAGTGCTGGAAAACAGAAGGTAAGGGAATGGAGGGATATCCCACATGTTCTGTCCTTATCACTATGACTTCAAGCGCAGCTGCTGCTTGTAGCCAAAATAATGTCATGTAGTGTACCTTGAGGGGTTTGCCCTGAAATACAGGGTTTTTCAATATTTCAGTCTACAATCTCCCATGTTGCAGTTGTGAAAGGTGGTATCGAAAGATCGTTAAATTTGTTGGTTGTCCAGTACTATGTTCATTTGCTACAGGATATGCAACATTGTTTGCATTTCAGTCTGGAAGATAGTTACAATTTCATTAATGTTTTTAGACAGTGCAAGTATCAGCATGACTGTGTGATATCGTACATGGACATCCAGGCAAATTTCTTGTCGTTTCTTTTTTGGTTGTAGTATATAAGTTCTTCCCCAGTTTCATGAGTTTCTTGTTCATGGCTTCTATGTTAATTTATTTAATTAATTAATTTATATTTCACTTTTCTTCCTGATCAGAGACCCAAAGGGACTTTTCACACTGTTGCCCCCCTCCACTTAATTCTCACGACAACAGCTTTGTGAAAGTAGGTTGGGCTGAGAGATTGTAATGGGCCCAAGGGTACCTGGCAGGCTTCTATGCTGAGCGAAGGATTCAAACCCAGTCATCCCATGTCCTTGTCCTGTACTCTAACCACCATGCAACACCATCCCTTTATGTCTATGCCATTCTCAAGCACCACTATGGTTCTTGATCCCCAACAGAGTATCCAGCCAAGGATGTTTATAATGCCTCCCCCCTCCATTGTATCAACAGGGAGTGAGCATATGGATAACACTGAGCATAATACATGGAAATATTCAAAGCAGTGTGCTGATATTAACAGTAATTACTCACCATTTGGAAGCCTGGGTAATTTACAAAGCAGGACTACAGCAGGGGACCACTTACAAATGGGTTGCCCAGCTTGCTGAAAATATACAGCTCAGGAGTTCATTTGCCATTGTTCCAACATCCCCAACAGCTGAAGAGATGTTGTAAGCTTTCTTTGCTTTGATTTTCTGTCATGTATCACCTTGCTTGGAATACCTTGTTAATCTTTTAATAAAAAGTCATTATTATCACAAATGATTGGCATCTTCTTGGATACCCTTCAAACCTGAAAGTAGAGCCTGGATGGACCAGCCTCTGAACCAAGGCAGCGGCAAACACTCACGTTGCTGTTCGATTTCCTTCGAGTGTTAACAAAATTTGATGGAAATAATACTGTTAAAATCAATGCTTGTTTTTGCATCAATTGCATTAAAGGGTATAAAGAAGCATTAAGAAGCCATTACGCAGGAAATTCACAAAGATAAAAGGCAGAATGAAAATGGCCTTCAAGTCCATGCATGGAAATTCAAAGAAACAAGAAAATACTTCCATGTGGATCCTTGCTCAATTTCACAAGGATCATTCATACATGGAAGCAATTTTCTGCATGTGGATGCTCTTCTGCAGTCAGTTAAAGCAAAACCGAAAGCAAATGTGGGGTGTCTCTTCAGTGAAAATATCAAAAAGTATCTGAGAAGAGCCAAACGTTTTGCAAACACCAGTGATTTTTTCCCCCAGAGTAGATCCACATATTCTTTCATAGGTTGTCTCCAGTTTTTGCTCAATGCAAATTTGGAGGTTCTTTCTCAGAGAAAAATCTGAGGATTTACAAGTGAAAGCCAAAAGACTTTTGATTAAAACTATCAGCATTTCTCAAGGCAATTTCACACATCTCAGGACTGGGTATTCTATGCAGATAATGGCATTGCACCATTATGTCTTCTTGCCAGAGGTCATTTCGGGGGGGAACGCGGGGGAATGCAGTTCCCCCGGGTGAGGTGCAGGGGGGCGGGGCACATGATGAAGCCCCGCCCCCTGCTTCTGGCCGCTCCGCTTCCAGCCCTCATTCAGCCAGGAGGAGGCAGGAGAAGAGGGAGGGTAAGTTGCTTCCTCCCCGCCTCTCCCCACCCCTGACTGCCTGGGGCCAGGGAGGGCCTTGGCGGGGCTTCCTCACACTCCCGCTGGCCTTGCAGGTCCACCGCCGGGCCCCTGATGTCAGGGGGTGTGGCATATGCTAATGAGTTATGCTAATGAGTTCCCCTAGCTCTTTTTCTACGAAATGACCCCTGCTTCTTGCCATATCCCTTTATCAAATAGATATTGATGAGTGAATGGTTACTGTCAGTGGCTAAGTGTTGCCTTGAATAATCCACCTTGAGTGTCTGTTGTAAAAAGAATGGATATAAATAGAATACATAGATGTCATCACCCCAATTGATCATATGTTTTTTCAATAGATGTTATCATCCACATTAATCACGTGATTTCCAGCAGTGCCAATTTTCTAGCAGTTTTCTAGCAGAGCCAGTTTGGTGTATTGGTTAAGAAGCACAGAATCTAATCTGGGAGAACTAGTTTTGATTCCCCACTTGAAAAGTTCTGAGACTTACTAGTGATTTCAGCTCTTATACTTTTATTTATGAAAAAAAACAAGACGAAGAAGCCCGGCTCACAGGCCGGCTTATATACGCATAACCCCACACCCAAAACACCTCCACACACACCAGTGATGTGCTATTTACAGTGGCTGAGGGTTCCATAGGTCCTCGGCCGGGAGCCTAGCCCTCCGATTGGTGTGGGCTAGGATCTGCTCAGTCCATTGTCTAAGGAGCGAAGCTCGGGGGCTTCGCACGACTGCGTGGAGCTCTTGCCTCGCACGCAGTTGGGGATGAATACATTACCCCCCTCCCCCCTTGGTCCAAAAGACACCCACAAACAAAGTCCTTGAGATTAGTTGGGGCTTTACGTTCTCAGGTGGAGTGGCATATCTCTGGGTCTGGTTCGGAAACTGATGCCGATGCACTCGGCAGAGTGCTGGCTGGCATCTGTGAAGATTGCACACCCCTAGGAATGACGGCCAGTGTGATCGCACTGTTTGTGGGCTGGTTTCTAGCTGGACTACTGGGCACGGTGTCCGGAATGCTCGGAACTAAAGGTTGGAGCTGTGGTGTGGCGGTCTCCAAGGTGTCTGGGTCCTCAAAGTCCTCTGGGTCCAACAGTAGCACCCGCCAGTGCAGTTGGTCTATGTGGCGGTGTAGTATCTGTCTGTCCTCACTGGAGACCTCATAGAATCTTGGACCCTTTATTCTCACCACCCAGGCCAGAATCCATAGAGGGCCCCGTGCACAGTTCTGTGCATATACGGATCCTCGGGGAGGAAACCCCTGGCCGCTTGTGGTGACTCCGTGTCTGGTTCCTCTTCCAGAGTGCGATCAGGGTGGAGACGATCCAGCTGGGTCATCAGGCACCTTCCCAGGAGGAGCTCCGCTGGGCTGCATCCCATAGAGGTGTGGGGGTTGTTTGCTGTCCGAACAGGAAAGCCGCTAGTTTATAGTCCCAATCCTTCGAATCTAATTGATGAAGCATGTCTTTGGTGGTCCTTACCATGCACTCAGCTTGGCCATTGGTTGCAGGGTGGAACGGGCCTGCCTGGATGTGGTGAATCTTGTAGTAGCGGGTAAAGTCCTGGAATTCCGAGGACATGAAGGCCGTGCCGTCATCCGTGACCAGGGTATCGGGAATGCCCTAAGTGTGGAAGATCTGCCACATTGCCCGGATGGCGAATTGCGAGGAGGTGGACGGTACCGGCACCACATCCAGCCATTTGCTATAGGCATCGACCAAGAGGAAAAACAGCTGACCCTGGAACGGTCCCGCAAAATCCAAGTGTAGCCTGGACCAGGGTCTGTGGGAAGACTCCCAAGCTCGTGCAGGGCCCCGGGGTGGATCAGGTCGGAATTCCTGGCAGGGCTGGCATCTTTTCACCACATCTTTGATGTCTTGATCCAAACCTGGCCACCAGACGTAGCTCCAGGCCAGCACCTTCATGTGTATCACCCCCAGATGCGCTGGGGCTGGGGCTGTGGCAGGCAGCAGCAGGCAGCTCAAGGTGTCCACGTGACCCATAGCATTCCCGGGCCTCTGGACAAGGGAGTAAGAGTACCCTGCTAAGAAAACAGACCACTGGATCACCCGGGGAGACATCATTTGAGGTGTCTGGCGGTCAGGGGCCAGGAGACCAAGAAGCGGCTTATGGTCGGTCAGGACCATGAAGGGCCAGTCATACAGGTAATAGAGAAATGTTTTCACTCCAGCCACAGTAGCGAGCACCTCCTTGTCGATCTGTGAATAGTTATGCTCCGCAGACAACAAGGTCCTAGAATAATAAGCCACCAGGACCTCCTGGCCATCCGGCAGCTGGTGGCCCAGGACCGCCCCGACCCCATACGGAGAGGCATCACAAGCAAGGACCACTGTAAGTGCCTCGTTGAAGTGTGAAAGAACTGAGTTGGAAACCAGGAGGTCTTTCATGGCTTGAAAGGCTGCAGCGTGCTCCGGCCCCAGACCCAAGGGGCGTTTTTGTCGAGCAGATGGTGAAGGGCTTCCGCCACCGCGGCCTTGAGAGGGAGAAAGGAGTGGTAAAAATTTAATAGGCCAAGGAAGGCCTGTAGTTTGGATTTGGACATTGGTGGAGGAACCTGTGTGATCGCCTTTGTCTTGTCGTCGGTGGGGTGGATGCCCGCACTGTCCACAGCGAATCCCAGGAACTCCACCCAGGGCACCCCCAGCAGACATTTTTCTCATTTGACTTTCAGGCCGGCAGAGTCAAACCGATGAAGTACCGCCTATAGACATTCCGCGAAGGTTAAGGCATCTGGAGCCGCGATGAGCACATCATCTAAAAACAGCTGAACTCCAGGGATTCCTTTCAGGAGATAATCCATGAAAGATTGAAAAATGCCCGGCACAACTGACACCCCAAACTGAAGCCAGTGAACTTTAAAAGCCCCCTTGTGTGTCGCTATGGTTTGGGCCTCGGCAGTGGCTGCATCAACCAGAAGTTGCTGATAGGCCTGTGCCAAGTCCATTTTGCCAAAAACCTGGGCCCCCGCCAGCACGGCGAGCACATGGCTGATCACCGGTACTGGGTACATGTGGTCTTGGAGTGCCTTGTTTAACGTGCACTTATATTTGGCACAGATGCACACGTCCCCGTTGTGTTTAACTGGGGTGACTATAGGGGTCTCCCACCGGGCAGAAGCGACCAGATCCAGCACCCCCTGTTCCACCAGTCAATAGAGCTCCACCTCGATCTTAGGCGTCATTGCAATAGGGGGTGCCTGACCTTTACCCTGAGGGGGCGGACAGCTGGGTCAAGATCGATGGAGATGGGGGCCCCAATGAAATGGCCAAGCGTGCCATCAAAAACCCTGGGGAACTCCTTGCACACAGCTGCAAAGTCCTCTGCCCGAACCTGGTTAATTCCCGTGATCATCAACCCCAGGGACTCAAACCACGAGAGTCCCAGCAGGCTTGTGAGCCTACCGCCCACCACCAGCAAGTATAACTGTCCGCAGAAGTCCTTAAATTGCACTTTGAACTTGCCCCAGCCCCGAACTGCCACAGGATTCTTGTTAAAGTTCCGCAACATAAGTCCCTGTGGCTTTTGCAGGAGGGGTCCCCCGTGGGCAGAGCGCAGCGTCTCCTCTGAAATGATGGAGAAGGATTACCCTGAGTCAATTTCCATGTTGCAAGGGGACCCCTCAATTAACACCATTACATGCACTTTATTTGGGCTGTTGGGGAGCAAGTTACATACCAGGTGCTGCTGATGGTGGGCTGAGAGGGTGTGCAGGTGGAGATCCTTCGAGGTTTGGTGCACTGACATCTTTAGGCACTGACCTCTGGAGTGGCAGACCCGAGAGATGTGTCCCGATTTTTTAAAAAACTATAAATAACTTCAACAGAAAAAAGGGAGGGGAAATACTACACATACGGGAGAAAGAAAAGTACCCACTACTATCTAAAAACTCAAGAAAGGAGATCCTCCAACTAGCTTAGATACATCAAATCTTCTCATCGTTGATCCTTTTATAAACTGAGTCAAACATTAAAAACCTTTTACCCTTAGAGTTTACATTTAACTGTCTAGTAACAGTACCCCCAATCATCACCAAGAACCAAAGTTCTCAAAGGCACAATTCAGAGTCCTTCAGCCTTTACTTCTTCTTTTCCCTTCTGCAACTTGTAGGGGCTTTTTGGGGTGGCTACCCCCTGCTCAGACAGATAGTCCTCGTCGGAAGAACCAGTTTCCAGCTTGCCACTGGACCTACTGTCCTCTTCTTTTTTCTCATCCTCTGGCCTTCACAGATGTTCCTTTAAGAATTCTTGAGCTTTCAGAACAGAGTCAATCTTTTCTTTTTTTCTCTTTGATCTTAAATGTTACGCCTTCTGGAAATAGCCATTTGTATCCAATTGAATTTGTTTGGAGAAAGAGCACAAGTTCTTTGTATTTCTTTCTGCGTTGTCTCACTTCAAATGGAATATCCTTTAGCGTTCTGATAGCATTCTCCCCTGCTTTCAGGGGTGTTGCAGCGACCGCTTTAAGGATAGCATCCCTGATGTGCCTCTTTGAGAATCTTACTACAATTTCCCCAGGCAGATTATTTTTCTTTATATATCCTGAATATGACCTATAGGCCACATCCATATCGTTGAGTAGCGATTCCGCCTTCATTTCTGTTACTGGGGCTAGTAGCTCACTCATCAGTTCTTTAAGATTCTCTCCTCTGTTCTCTGGCACACCCTGGAAGCTCAGGACCATGTTAGCCTTATCCATTTGGACTTGCAACATTTGATCTTCCAAAGAAGTTTGTTTCTTTTCCAGCTTTTCCACTTTCTTCTTCACTTTCTGCATAGTTACAGCCACTTTCTTAACTTTTTCAGCATCCTGCTTTATTATCTGGATCAAGTCAGTTATTTGTGTTTGCTGTGCAGTAATACTTTGTGTTACCACAGACATCTGTTCTTTGAAGTTATTCAACTGTTCCAGTAGAGGGTGCATGTTCTGTTTTCAACAGTCTTTCTTTGTCCCTCTTCCCTGCCATCTTTTTCGTTTGTTTACTTTCGCAAAATTTTTTAATGTCTCTGAATATGCGCTTGACCACTTAGCCTCGCTTGGGTAAGTACTTCTAGACAGTTTCTATCGTGTTTTCTTCCGCTCCCCCCCTCGATCGCTCAAAAATTCATGTGCATGGGAGGCGTCCCTCCCCCGCTCGCTTCCCCCCCCCATTCAGTAGGGTAGGGTGGGGAGCTACTTTTCCTCTTAAAATGCCATGAAACTGACTCACGTTCATAATCAGTCGTTCGACCTCGCTTTCCTTTCTTTTCTGCCGTGTGATCTCCCTCGCTCGGCCCGGTCAGCGTCGCTAAGCCCATTTGGTCTCTCGGCATGGAGAACCATTGGAACGAAGAGGTGCCTCAATTCTCAGGCATTCCGCCCTCAAAGAGGCAGCCTCTTGAGAGTTCCATGGCCAGGGTCCCTTCGCTGGGACCCTGGGGGGGGGGTTGCGAACCTGCACACCCCCTTCTTCAGCCAGAGCGCAGCCTCACCCTTGGGAGCTCTGACTGCTAGCGCGCCGCCATAAATTTCAGATTTCCCCCCTGCAAACATGGGACTTTCCACAGGTTTGTAGAAAGATCTGTCTTGCCTGTTTATGGCTCCAGTCTCTGGATATAAGTATCCACAGATGGGGCCATGTTGATAATTAGATATATTGACTGAAGTCCATAGCATCTTAGAAACCAACAAGAGTTTTGGGGATTTAAAGCTCCTTGCATGGTAACTGACAAAGGGAGCTTTCATTCTCAAAATTTATATCCTGTTGGTCTCTAGTCTGGACTTCTACTGCAGACCAAATAGCTACCCTCCTAAAAGAAACATTGTTGATATACTAGTAGTCCTCACTATTCCTGCCAACCAGTCTAGGGCCCAACCAATCTATGACCAATCCTCTTTATTGTTGACCAGCATTTTAATAATGTAGAGTAAAAGACAGGGATCTCTTCCCCAATTCACATTCAGGAAGCCTCCCTAAATACGTGCTAAATCAAGATGGGTAGCCACGTTAGTCTGTCTGTAGCAGTCCAAAAGAACAAGAGTCTGGTATCACCTTAAAGTCCAACAAAATTTGTGGCAGAGTATGAACTTTTGTGAGCTGTATCTGAAGAAGTGAGTAGTGACTCATAAAAGCTCATACCCTGCCACAAATTTTGTTAGTCTTTAAGGTGCTACTGGACTCTTGCTAAATTCCTGCTCAACATCAAAGCATAACCAGTTAACCTTGCAGTATTCAAGTTAGAGTGGTTGAGGCAGAAAGCCTGCTCACTAGAGGTATTGGCAGAACAAACAGTTCATCCAATGGCTTACTTGATTAGTTGAACTGCACAAGACCTCTGGCCTAGCCCTTTTGCTCAATGTTCCATAGGGGCAGAGACAACAACCACTTATTAGTTAGTGGGAGAGGTATTTCCCATTCACCAGCTTCACTGTGGAAACAATACCTGGTAACTCTGAACTCCAAAATCTGATTTGGGGGCCATCTAAACCTGTGGCCATCACATTTTATAGCAGCAAATCTTATATTTGTGAATACAGTGGGCTTTTAAAAAACCTGTTATAAGTATTGGGCTTCTGTACAATACGTATGATTGATATAGCTGGAGCAATGTCGACAGCAGCACTGACATCTACTGCCATTACACAAACTGAAATTTTGGTGCCATATTTTCATACAGTTTGATTTTACATCTTTCTGCCCAGTCATACTTTCACAGATGGATGCTGGCATGGTGCTAAAATTGCCATTATGAGTAAGAACATGAAGATTTATTCTCATAACTGCATAAGGGTTTTGCAAGTTTTATGGTAATTTCCCTCCTGTGCAAATGTTTAGTTAGATACTCCAGGAACTTTCAATGTATGTATACCTCAAAGGAGAATTAAATGAGCAAAGTAGTTGGGTTATACATATATTCCATTGTCAATGTCAGATTGCATTCTAAAATGTATCCCCAGTAGGGATGTGCACTCAGATCTACCTGAGCCGAAAATCTACCCGAAAAATACCTTACTGGTATTTTTGGGGTATGTCACAGATAACGCACAGTAGCTGAGCAGGAGAGAGCTGAGAACGAGAAGGAGGATACCCCTCCACATTCCAGATCATTGACAGGGCTATCTGACATTCATGAATTCAACCAAAAACACTGAGGAGAGTTTGAAAGCTCTGAACCCCAAAATAAGGATTGGACCACCATAAATCATACAACCCCATATTCATTAGACTCTTCCCTTCAAGGCAACATATGCTGTTTCCAGGTCCTAAGCCCAGTTCTCGTGCCAGTTGCTCCAAAGTGGAGGGCCCCCAGGAAAATCAGACATGTGGACATAGTGACCAGGCAGCACCCCAAAATAATCTTTGGAGCACCCTGAAGAACACATCCCCACATACCAGAGACTGTTCCCTGCAAGAGGACATACTGTGGTACCCGGTCCAAACACTCCTTCTGGCAACACAACCTTCTTTTTGGACTGCCTCCAAGAGACCTCTATTTCAAAGGAGATTTGAATAAGGAAATTGTTTTAAACATTAGATTCCATGTCAAAAATGAAGTCAAATGAGGAGGAAGTTCTTGTATTTTATTGTAATGAAATATGGAAAACAGTTAGGCCAAAGGACCCATCAAAACTGATTGCTTTCTTCTCAGCATAATCAGGAAACATGCCTCATTTAATAGGATAACAATTAGACCAAATAGTTAACCAGAAATTTACAACTTTCTTCTTTTTCTTCTTCATCTTCTTCTTGAGCATATTCTGAACATATTAAGGAAATACATAAAGTTAAATACTTAAAATGACATCAACATACCATCATCATGGGAATAATATTCAAAAGGCATAATTGGTTACAAAAACTGAAACAACATTTACATAAAAATCTCCTTATTGGTCAAATGTAAGAAAGGTGTGTCTATGCAATGGCGTCACATATTTACTTGACATGACCTAAGGCATATCAGCTAAAGCTTGTTCTTACCTAAACAAAAGTATTCATTACTGATACGAGACTAAAATCCTATCTGACCCAGACATTGAAAGGTTTGCCCTAAGAGCTACAGAATCATGAACTTTGTACCTATTATGTTGTCTGATAGCAATATCAGACCTACAAGAGGAAAGCCTTCTATATAACAGGCCTTTCTAACATCCTATTAAAATATTACTTAAAAAATAAATCTATAAAAACCAGAGAAATATGAATATGAACAATCAAGAAGGAAAAACCTATATATAAAAATCTTTATATTCCCATTCATACTACAAGTCCCCCCTTTTGGTACAGTGACCAAATATTGGCTCACTGCTACCACTATCAATCTCTGTGCGACAACAAAATCTCAGGGAAAAAAGCAAACAAAAACAGGGCACGTTTGCATTGTTACTTACATAGGGAAAGGCCTTGAAATCATTCTCATCGCAAATGAAAAATATTCTAAAAAGTTACATTTACAATAATAACATACAAACTCTTCTTTGTGTTGTGTGTTACATTTACAATAATAACATACAAACTCTTCTTTGGTGTAGTGGTTAAGTGCGCGGACTCTAATCTGGGAGAACCGGGTTTGATTCCCCACTCCTCCACTTGCACCTGCTGATGTGACCTTGGGTCAGTCACAAGCTCTGGCACAGCTGTCCTTGGAACAGAGCAGTTTGTGTCAGAGTTCTCTCAGCCCCACCCACCTCACAGGGTGTCTGTTGTGGGGAGGGGAAGGGAAAGGAGTTTGTTAGCCGCTCTGAGACTCCAAGTGAAGGGCGGGGTATAAATCCAATCTCTTCTTCTTCTTCTTTGTGGACACAAACATAGCCTCATCATATAAAGTCATACATTTCAACATTTCGCAAAACTTCTCATATGGTATATCTCTATCCATTGATCCTTCTTGAACACACACATCATCATTCTATGGAGCACTTCAAAGGCTCCCCCTTAAACAAAATGGCTTTCTGAACATGGTTGCAATTGGTGCTGAATATGCTGGACTATGATTACTTAAACTGGAATGCTGGTATTTCAAGTCTCTGTGAAATTAAACTGAGTTTGACAGTACACCCCCATTTGGCCCTAACAGATCTTTTTGCTTGTATATACTATAAGGTTCGGTTAATGATCATTGAATTGGTCCACCTTTTCATATGTTAGCTCTATATGGATGTTCCAGCCCAGTAGCAAAGCATGTCAGATAAACCATTACAAAACAACACATCCCCCCTTATCTTCAATTCAACTTACGGTTACCTTCAAACCTCAAACTTAAAACTGAAATCACACCCAAAAACAATCTGCACAAACCCACTGTAATAATGTTCCCACCCGGTCAAATACTGCTGGATATGCGGGATAGAGACAGGTACCACGGAGAAATAAAGTGCTATTCCTTTCTTGCACTCTGAACCCCAAAATAAAGTGTGGATCACCACACATCATACACCCCTTTGAGAAGATATATGCTGTTTCCTGGTCCAAAGCAAGGTCCTCTGGAGACACTCCCTGAATGTGGGGGTGTATGATTTATGGAGGTCCAAACCTTATTTTGGGGTTCAGAGCTTTCAAACTCTCCTCAGTGTTTTTGGTTGAATGTATGAATTAGTCACAAATAAGGAATGAAGAAGAAACTGGGAATAAGGAACCCACTTCAGCCTCCTTTCCATAAGCTAGGAAGTCACACTTCTTGTAACTCACAAAGGGAGCACTGACTCTCAAAACTTTATACCTACTAAATCTCATTGGCCCCTAAGGTGCTACTGAACTTGAATCTAGATCTTACATAAGAACATAAGAGATGCCAATGTTGGATCAGGCCAAAGGCCCATCCAGTCCAACACTCTGTGTCACACAGTGGCCAGAAATACCAGTGCCATCAGGAGGTCCAGCAGTGGGGCCAGGACATTAGAAGCCCTCCCACTGTTGTCCCCCCCAAGCACCAAGAAGACTTGCCCCAGATACCCTATCTATACCTTACATAAGAACATAAGAGACGCCAATGTTGGATCAGGCCAAAGGCCCATCCAGTCCAACACTCTGTGTCACACAGTGGCCAGAAATACCAGTGCCATCAGGAGGTCCAGCAGTGGGGCCAGGACATTAGAAGCCCTCCCACTGTTGACCCCCCCCCCCAAGCACCAAGAAGACAGAGCATCACTTGCCCCAGAGCCCCTAGCTATACCTTGTGGCTAATAGCCACTGATGGACCTCTGCTCCATATGCTTATCTAATTCCCTTTTGAAGCCGTCCATGCTTGTAGCATCCACCACTTCCTGTGGCAGTGAATTCCATGTGTTAATCACTCTTTGGGTGAAGAAGTACTTCCTTTTATCCGTTCTAACCCGACCTTGTGGCTAATAGCCACTGAAAGGGGGCGGACCCGCGATACTCGCGGGGGGGAAGGACCTCCACACACGAGGCAGAGGAGGAAGCAGCAGGCGGAGGTAAGTTCCCCCCCATCCCGCTGGTTCCTCCCCGTCTCCTCCACCCCCCTCGATTCCCCCCCTTGCCTTCATCCCTCCTCCGAAGTGAGGCTTCCCCCTCCCTGGCTCTCTCTCCCCCTCCCCCCCGGCTCGAAGCGAGGCCCGAGCGGCTCGCCGCTTGGGCCTCGCTGCTCTTCCCCTCCCGCCTCTGAAGCGAGGCGCGAGCAGCTTGCTGCTTGGGCCTCACTGCTCTCCCCCCCACCTCTGAAGTGAGGCCCGAGCAGCTTGCCACTTGGGCCTCGCTGCTCTTCCCCCTGCCTCCAAAGCGAGGCCCGAGCAGCTTGCCACTTGGGCCTCACTGCTCTTCCCGCCCCAGCTCCGAAGCCCCCGAGCGGCGGCGGCAGTGAGGGAGGTCTGTGACTTTTGGGGGGATTTAAGTATCCCTGGATAGTTTTTTAAAGTTGTAAGATTTTTGTGCACACCTGGGGACCGCCCCACGTGTGCACAAAACTCTCCCCCCCAGGTGCCCCCAGTGCGTGGATTTAGGTATCCGCACACCAGGGGCGATTTCAGAATTAGATATATAGATAGACCTCTGCTCCATATGCCTATCTAATTCCCTTTTGAAGCCGCCCATGCTTGTAGCCACCACCACCTCCTGTGGCAGTGAATTCCATGTGTTAATCACTCTTTGGGTGCAGAAGTACTTCCTTTTATCTGCAATCTTCTATTGCAGAGCAACACAGCACCCCCTTGAAACACTTCCAAGAGACTGTGTCATATAACCAATTTGGCTAGGATGTCTTTATTCTTCCATATCTAAAATGTCCACAAACTCATAACAGCTATAACTAATGTGCTAAATTGTAAAACTTGTGAGCTTTGATGGTTTCACTTTCCTGGGGAAAAAAGAGAGAGCTCAACTACTAGGAAACTCCTGCCAGAAACACAACAGAAGATGCAAAAGCCAGTGTGGAATAAGATTCTGAGCCAGAAACATGGGTCAGTACAGCAAATCCACTCTTACTGTTCTTACCATTTCTTACCATTTGCCAGGCAAGGAACTGCTGTTTCCAAAGACTCCTCTCTCTCTCCTTAAAACACACAACATTCTGAAAGGCACTGCATCATTTTCAGTGCTATGCCTCTCTGCTAGTGAATGAGTGTGTGTTTTCTCCAATGTTCTCCATGTGGGCAGTGAATCACCTTTCACATCAACCCTACCACTATCTCTACATATCAGCACTCGGCAGATCTGTATACCTCAGTGTAAAACAATCCCTTCTTTTTAAAAAAGCCAAAAAATGTTGTTTTCCTTTGGAGAAAATATGGCAATTAAAAGCTCATCAGTTCAAGTCACCCAAAGGAAAAACAAAGTTGAAATAAACACCTGTGATTTGTGACTCAAACTAGCAAGGAAGAGACATTCAATAACATCCCTGTCTATTTCTGATTCCAAAATCTGGGTGACTTGCAGATATATAGCTTACACTAAACTTCTTAAAGATACCATAAAACTTCATCCTCTGAACTATGTTAACACAACTGGAAATATTCCATGACAAAGTCAAGAAATTTCTGCTCACTATAGTTTTCTGTCAACTATTTAGAAGCAAATCCTGTCCTTACTGAACATGCAGCAAATAGTTTTCTTAGCAAGATAATAATTCCAGTGGGGTGCCATTGTTAGCCTGTTCCAGCAAAAATGAGGTGCCACATCTCTCCTTTTGAAAGACTAACAAGCTTTTATTGTAGCATCAGTTTTCATGGACTACCGCCCACTCTTTCATCAGCAGCATCTGACAAAGTAGGCATCAGTCCATGAAAACTGATGTTTACTTTTAAAGTGCCACAAGACATCAGTTTATTTTTGCTTCTGAAGGTTTGATCATGTTTCTGCAACTGATCACATCCTGAAATCTCACAAGCCAAAGGCAGAAACTTTTGACCACTCACTTCCTACGTGTTGTTCTGTCAAGGTTTAGCAGATCGTAACACTAGAATTAAGTTAAGATATTCTTTTCCTCTTGATTCATAATCTAGCTGATAAAAGCAAGGCAGGACTGCTGTATGACATTTGTGGCCTTTTTGCTGAGCAAGGAGGAAAAGAATGTTTCCTTTGGAAATAGGAATATTATGTTTATTATTCGGGGAGGGCGGGATATAAATCCAAATAAATAAATAAATAAATAAATAAATAAATAAATAAAAATAAATAGAAATAATTTTACAGAGGAAATTCATGTCTGGTCCTTATGCTCCGAGTAGAGATACACAAACGCCTTCCAGTTTAGCTCATGTTCTGCTTCACTGATAGTAAGCAGGAAGTTGATTTTTTTTTTTACTCAAGCAGTTCAGCTCTTAAACCAGTTTGGTGGGTTCCTACCATATGTTCAAACAACACATTATAGTGCAATTAGCAATATGTCATGCATGTGCATCCTCACATTGCCCAATGGGGGTCCTAGTGCTCACCCAATAAATCTATTGCTGAATCAATCAGCCAGGGTTATTTTTTAAAAATCTGATTGTTTGGTGTTTGTCTGTGTTATCAAAGTTATTTTGCATACGCATGTTTTTGCATGGACTTGTGGGAGTCCTATTTTTTCCTGCTGTGACCTGACCATCCGTGATGCTAAGGGAGAATTAATTTCACCTATAGCACAGACCCAAAAGCTCCCTCAAGGCAGAAGAAAGTAAAACTGACAACCGAGCTAAATGTGATGGCATCCCAGGGATAGACCCAGGAATGTTTTAGGAATGCCACCACCATTCAAAAACTTGATGTGGGCAATATAAAAATGCCATGAGGGCCCATGGTAAGACAAGGTGCTCTTGTCCCGACCCCCCCCACCACACTTTTTCAAGTGCTGAAACAGCCATGGGGGAGCGGGGTGCCCAGGGACATCATATCTTGTTTGACCCTGAAACTCTATAGTTGCGAAGCTATTTATCAAATTTATTTCCTACCCCCTCTCTCCTGAATGGGACTCAGGACAGCTAACAGCATATGAAATACACCTGATTAAAAACAGTACAAAAGATACAATAAACTTGAAAGATATAAAACAATTAAAAATCTATCCCCGTTAAACTCTATACTTTGTCGAGCAAGGTAGGATGCATGGATGTGGAAAACCCTTCCAAACAGTCTCAATTATTACCAAAATGGTTCCCCTTTTTGGAGCATGCTTTCACCGATTCCTTGTCCTTGTTACAAACTATACCACAGAGGTTTTATGATGTTATTAATTACATGTAGTGACTACAGTGAATTTAACAGTATTAATTTTTCGTAAATATTGTTGGACACTTGATTATTGATTGAAGTTTTGTAACTGAAAGACAATGATGATGTTAAAAGTTTGTATGTTATTGTTACTTTGACTGTTATAACTGCAAATAAATAAATTCTTTTTTTTAAAAAAAAATACACAGCTGAAGCATAATTTACCAGCTGCCTGGAGGATCACAATCACCCAAAGACTGACTGGAAAAGAGTGGCCTTGTATGTCCTGTGGAATCTAGGGAGGTTCTACAAGGCTTATACCTCTTTAGACAGCTGGTTCATAGGACAGGGGCCCCTACGGAGAAGGCCCTCAGTTCATGGACCAGGGACCTTCAATAAATTCTAAGATGAAGACTGGAGAAGATGGGGAGGATCATGCTGGGAGAGGTGGCCCTGATGATATGAGGGTCCCAGGCAGTTTAGGGCTTTTCAGCAATTAAGTCAGATGGTAGCAAGGTGAGGGGATCCAAGCCTTGACTCACATGTGATTATGGCTGCCAAAAACAGTATGTTGGCCTGCTGAACATGTTCATTGTGAAGTTCACAACTTCTCCTGGCTCTCAGCAATGATAAATTGCATGGGTAATTCTTTCTGGATTTGGTTTCCTTTGTACCAGGTACACCAGAGACTTACTGTGTCTTTATAGGGTTTTCCCCCTTTGTTTACATGCAGGAAAATAAAGCATAAGTGGAGAAAAGACACACTCCTAAAAGGCAGATGATCTGCTAATCCTCATCAGAGCTAAAGAGAGAGAGCCTTTACCCCCAAGGTGCATCACTTTCAGCCAGTTCTCAGCATCTGCCTTTTCTGGTCCTCTTCCAAATTATCATGCTGCTTTTTCTTTACATAAACTCGAACCACTTTTCCAATCCCCTCAGCTTTAAGCTCCAATAAGTCCTTGAAGAAACTCTGAGGAGATCATCTCCTTACAATTAGCTTCTATTCAGGAAACCTCCACAGCCACTAAACAGTATTAACATTCTTTTTGCCAAAGACCCCCAAGTTTCATCCACAGAGACTTTTCGGCAACCATTCACAGATAATTCTCATCACTTGGTATTTGGTTTTCAACACTGGAAATGAACCACCATCAGAATCCAGATATTATAGCTTCAGAAGTCATCATAAAAGGATTAAATGAGATCCTGTGCAGTTGACCAGTCTAATGAGCTAAGCCGGTTTTGTGATAAGTCAGCCAAGTAAGGAATCTCACAGAAAGCCAAATGGCAGCAATGTTGGGGAGGATGAAGCTTTTGGTTGCCTTCATTTGACTTCCTACCATTACAAGAGCCTCATTTTGCCCTAACTATAGTTCCCTTTTGTTCTTTAATCCTAAAAATCAAGTTTTGTTTTTGTTTTTTTAGAAAATCAAGTAAGGCTGCATTCACACCAGGGAATTTCTATGTTTAAGCTATGGAGCTCATGCAGCCCCCCCCCCTTCTACATGATGTCATACTGTATTCACAAGCAAATTGTGATCAGCCGGTTCCTTCCTCAAAAAAACCCCCTGCTTTATTTTAGAAAAACCAGTGTTTCCCTGGCAGGATGCTATCAGCATGAGCAGCTTCTTGTATCTGAAAGGGAAATGATGCCTTATGTTTAAACGAAAGGGAAGGCCCCTTTGCTCTCTTTCTTCTTCTGCATTTTGTTACTGAACTGCTCTGTAGTTTCTGGGAAATATAAAACTTCTTTTATATTTTGGAAGGGGGGTCAGATGGTAAGGTGGTAGCACTATTTCATCAGTAAAATGCCACTGTTCTGACCCTCTGTGAAATCTGTGGGTATGTCTTTCCCCAATCCCTCATGATTTTCCTGGTGTTTTGTTTGTTTGTTTGCAATTAGACAATGAAATGGCAGGTCACTAATGTATTTCACCACTGCCAGAGAGAGGGTGGCTGCCTCTTGCTAGGACCAAAGCCTTTAAAGTTTTTTTAAAAAAGAAAAATGCTCAGGAACAGCACAACTATTGAGGTACTTTCATGAAGAGTTATCTAGTCAATTAGTCTTATCATTTTTGTAGAAATTAGTGTAACAGAAGAGAATCGTCCACACTGCAGCCTCCCTTTCGAATAGGGAGGAGAAGGGGGAATAATTTCCTTGATCCCTTTAGAAATATGTAGTGATTTTCAAAAAGATTGTAGTATTATGCTATTCTTATGTAGCACTACCCATGCCCTAATAATAATATTAATAATATTAATAATATTAATAATATGTTTTTTTAAAAAAACAGAATCAGTTGAGAATACTGGCAGTTGCATGAGAACATGGTGGGGTGGGGGGAGGCTTCAGTGAACATCAGGTGTGAAAGGGAAATCACAGCTGAAAATGGATTAGCCTCTACTATGGCCCAGCGTTTGCTCTGCTGTTATACCAAACCCACACTGGAACAGAAATTCCCGTCTACATTGCATGCCACTTTCACTTTGATTCAGTGTCGCATTTTATGGCAGTGTCGAGACTGCATGCTGCTTTCACTTTGTTTGATCTCTGGTTTTATTGTGGCTGTCTGCATATTTTTGGCTTTTTTTGGGCCATTGGGGGGGGGGGTGACTCTGCAGTCACTACGGTGTTGGCCCCGGGGTAGTTGAATGTGGTTTTGAACTGCATCATTTTCTGTTCCAGTGTGGGTGTAATGTATCCAGTTCTGACTGCTTGGCTGACTGGGGCGCCACGCGGTCAAGCAAAACCTTCGAGCTTCGCTCCAGGAAACAATGGACCTATCCGAGGGCTAGGTTCCTGGCCAAGAGCACCTATCCGAGGGCTAGGTTCCTGGCCAAGAGCCTATGGAACTCTTGGCCACTCTAAATAGCCTATTGCGGTGTGGGGGGTGTTTTGGGTGGTGGTTTCACGGAGGATATAAGCCGGCCTGCAAGCCAGCTAAAGTTGTCTTGTTCCACTCGAATAAAAGTACGTAATTTCAATCACTCGTCTGGCTGTGTACTTTTCAGTGGGTTTGGTAAAACAACTGAGCAAATGCTAAATGGAGATTGGGCCTATGTGTGGTCTCTTTTGCAATGGTGATTTCACATGCAAGTGTGCCACCAACCTGACCACCACAGAAAACCACCCTGGTGTGGAAGCACACATATGTAGGTTTTTCTAGGGGCAAGTGGCTCTCATTGACAAGAGGAATGTGTGCCAGGGTTCTCAGCATAAACCCTGAGTTCTGAGCAGCAGAGATCTACACCAGGGATCTGAGGAACAATTTGCTAGGAAATAGGATCATTCTTTATGGACAGAAGATCCCCTGGGTAGGTGGTGTTTGGATGTCCTGGATTCAGATTGGTTCAAGATTTTAAAAAATTGAATCTCACTGGCTGTTTTAAAGTTAACTGCTGTCAAACGATCAGCAGGGGGGAAAGGGGGGGGGAATGCCTTGCTTAGGCTATTGTGAGCCAAATCTTCATGGGCAGAAAAAGCTTGGAAGAGGCAACATGATTACGATACTTTAAGTTGAAATGAGCCAGTTCTGCGTGGAGACAGAAGTCTCGGTGAGGCAAAACAAGTTCTGTAAGAGGATGGAAGGCAAAGTAATGAACTGAGTGGCCTTTTTGGTTGAGTAAAAAAAAGGAAAAGAGGAACCAGGAGTTGGTTAATGAAGCAACAATGTCCTTGGGCTAGGCAGGCACCTCGGGTATATCACAATATTGGATGATGTCTCCAGTGTTGGAAAGTCTTATGTTATAGATTATGATACACCACTGAGCTTGGGGAGGTTGCACTTAATCAAATTCTAATTCTAGCACACCCTTCCTCTTCTTCCCCGGAATTTTCCAGTATAATGGCTTGAACCCAGGTACCTTTTTGAGTCTCCCCAAGTTTCAAATCGTCTGGCTAGGAATGGCATGAACTGAACCATGAAGCAAAATTCACCACAAATTTTGCCGTTTTTCATGATTTGCAAACTGAACATTGTGATGGGTCTACCATCATGAACTTCCATGAGCTTTTAACACATTTTGTGGTGGGTTCATGGTGGTTCATAGATAGAGCAGAAAGAAGGTGATTAAAGGGACTCTGAGAAAAAGGGAAAGTTTATTTGGTACTGGCTGGAGCTTTAAAAAGATAGCTCTGTCTGTACCAAAATTCACTGCATTTAATGAGAAGTTAGATTGCCAGCTGTGGGTCCAAGGAACAATTATTAATTAATTTTGTGTATAAGTACCAGGTGTTTAAGTGCCAGTTTAACTTTTTTTTAGTTTATAACTACCAGTATAGCATTTTTGGTTGAGGATTCCTTAACTTCCTACATTTCATTAAGCAGCTTTTGTATCAGATGGTCAATAAAAACCCACTGGGACCCATTGGTTTCCCATGGAAAAGACTTAGGGAATCCTTCCTCCAACAGAGATCAATGTTAGTTTGTTGCAGGCAGCTCTATTGCACATTAAATGGTCCCTTGGAAACAGTGTTGGTCACCTTTGGGCAAGCTCCCTTCATCCTGATTCCAGCCATATTCTAGCTGTCTTCTATCAACAATATTATGGTGAAGGGAGGAATAGAGGCTCAGTAGACCAATTGCCTAAACAGGGTGCAATATCCTATTGAAACAGGAAAATCCAGAATGGTTTGTGTTTTATTTGCTACTGTTCTGGAACTGATTGGATTTCAGTGTCTAGGGTAAAAATATCAAGGTTTCATCTATGACTAAAGTAATGAGACACCTTAATCCAAATCAGTTTACATGATGCAGTATGTTTTATTGTATGCATTACAATAGAACTGTTTGCTTCCCTCCTCTGATATTTGTGTGCATTGGTTTAGTCTCATTATTAGCAGCAGGGCTTTTTTTGTAGAAAAAGCCCAGCAGGAACGTATTAGCATAATAGGCCACACCCAACAGCAGAAACTCATTAGCATATTAGGCCACACCCATGACATCATAGCTCATTAGCATATTAGGCCACAATATTAGGCACCGCCACCAGCAGCAACAGCTCTGCTACAGTGCCTAGTGGTACTTTTTTATTTGGGGGGATTTAAGTATCCCCCCTATATTTTTTAACTTTTCAGATTTTTCTGCACATCTGGGGATTGCCCCAAATGTGCAGGAAAATCTCTTTGCCCCCTAGGTGCCCCCAATGTGAGGATTTAGATATCCGCATGGAGGGGGCACCTTGGCTATTAGATATATAGATATATCTGGATCTAATACCCAGAACAATAAAATTCTTCTTAGAATGGAAGCAGGGTGAATTCTTACATTGACAGCCTTGGTACCACGTGGGTTAAATGAAAATATGTCCTAGATGGATTTGACTTCGATAAATGCAGAATGAAAACAGTACTTTTTAAAGCTGTGGGAGCATTGCTGCATTTATATGCTATAGATCAGTATAGATCTTTGGTTTAAAAAGTTTTCTTCATTCTATGAAATAATTTTCAAAATTAATAGCCCGGGGAGCTCTCTTGTTTTTACATGTCTGCAATAATTGTTGTAACATTATTATGGATGTGCACAAACTGGGAAAATGCAGTTGGTGGCAGTTAGTGGTTCATGGTGTACCCAGTTCACAAACTACGAACTGTCATGAACCTTTAAGAGCTAAATGAACCGGTTTGGTGCATGAGGTTTTTGATGCGGTAGAATGGCCCCCAGCATGCTAGCGACATCAGTCTCACCAAGGATCTCTGGTTGACTCTCCTCCACCTTTCCTCCAAGTTTGGTGAGGATTGAATTTTTAGGGTCTGTTATGGCCCCCCAAAGAAGGTGCCCTTATCTTCCATTGTTTTCAATGGAAGATAAAAACAGCAAAAAAGAAGAAGAAGTAGCAAGGACAATAGAAGTCCAGCATAACAGAATGAAAGTTCCAGAGAATCTCTGCAGTAGAAACTGATGGGGGTGTTTTTGCAGGCTCAGCAGAACCAGTGCCACTGTGGCACTGCAAACCCAACAGCATTAAGGTCAAGCCAGAGAATCTCTGCAGTATAAACTGAAGATGGTAGGGGACATTTTGCAAAAGCAGCAGGACCAGTGCAAAGTACACAGTGCCCAGCAGGACCAGTGCAATCAAAGACTGCCCAGCAGAATCCAGTGCCATTGTGGCAATGCTGGCTCAACAGGACTAATATGAAGTACAAAATCACCATCCAAGCAAGGCGGGGTTGCAAGCCCAGCACAACCAGTTCAGTGTACAGAATGCCCACCAGAACCCAGTGCCATTGTGGCAATGCTGGCTCAACAGGACTAATATGAAGTACAAAATCACCATCCAAGCAAGGCGGGGTTGCAAGCCCAGCACAACCAGTTCAGTGTACAGAATGCCCACCAGAACCCAGTGCCACTCTCGAAGTGCAAGTAAAAGATGACTAATGTCACACCAGAGAATCCCTACAGTAAAAAATGAAGGGGAGGAACACTTTTTCAAGCCTAGTTCAGTATATATATTTCAAGCACAACAGAACCCAGTGCACTGCAAGCTTAAAAGGACTGATACCAAAGCAGAGTCACAAGAAATCCAAGCAAGGGGGGGGATTTTGCAAGCCCAGCACAACCACTTACAAGTTACAGAATGCCCAGCATAACCCAGCCCCACTGTGGTTTTGCAAGCTTAAAAGGACTAATCTCAAAGCAGAGTCACAAGAAATCTGAGTTCGGGTTTTTTTTTTTTT
Organism: Gekko japonicus; assembly: GCF_001447785.1. NCBI lineage: Eukaryota > Metazoa > Chordata > Lepidosauria > Squamata > Gekkonidae > Gekko > Gekko japonicus. Next base: position 457,759 of record NW_015165242.1, on the reverse strand, counting down.
TTGCAAGCCTAGCAAGCACAACAAGTTACAATGTGTAGAATGCCCAGGAGAACCCAGTTCAACTGGCACTGCAAGCTTAAAAGGATTTATCTCAAAGCACAGACTCACAAATCCAAGCAAGGGGTGTGGGATTTTGCAAAGTCTGTGCAAGATAATGGGAAGTGTATGCCGGCAAAAGGGGGGGGGGCTCTTGAAACTAACATGCCTTGTTTGAAACTGACAACAGTGTTTCCAAAGATGGAAAATCCCCCCCCCCCATTGCTTTCATGTTTGTTAAACTTTTTTTTTTGAGTGAAGATACTCTGTCTGGAACTGTATGTATTCATGAACTGGCACAAACCTCCATAAACTGCTTGAAAGTTTGTAGAAAGTTTGTGCTGATTGACCTGCCAAGAACTTCAGTTTGTGAATCACAAACCAGCCAAAATTCATCATGAACTGCTCATGCCCATCCCTAAATGTTATTCTAAGATCCTAGTCACGTTTTGGTGGCTCTTGAGAATTAAGTATTATTTTTACATGTTCAGAAGTCCTTTCTTTTAAAACATATTTTTATCATTGATTTAATATGTTTTATAACAAATAATCAAAAGAAACAGTGAAAGATGCTTGTTAATTTTTATTATATATATATTCCCCCTGAGGAATAAAATTATTTAGGAATAAATTTTTCTTCCCACAGCACCATTCCCCTCCCTTTGTCTCTTCGTTTCAATTGGTGTGGCCCTTTGTTTTCTTCCTGATGAAGTTAGGAAGGCTCCCACTCTCTTGGCTTTCTGCAAAAGGTGCAAAACTGAATTATTCAAAAGTGCCTTTTCACAGCAAATAAGGCTGCATGGTAAAAAGGTGGTTCAGAAAGAAGTCTGGAGTAAAGGGTTACAGACTGTAGACTATACCACTGTGTTTAATTCATCCTATCCATTGCTGTAAGTAGGTTTCTCCTATATAATTTTGCATTCATTTATTGTGTAATGTTAATACTCAAGCTTTGCTTCACCTCTCATTGCATCCAGATTTCTACAAGTCAAATCCTATTGCACTGCCAATTGGATGTTCCACCCTGATGGACTGTACTGACTTATTCTGTGTAATCCTCCTTGAGTCCCAGCAAGAAAGGAATACTATAAATAACATTAAATACATACATGAACAAACCTGAGTGAGTACCCTATTCCTGACTTGCAACTAAAAGGGAGCATTACTCATGGGATTGCTGTAGTTGTTTCAGCCCTTTCTAGATTTCAAATGAGACACAGGACCTGATTGGTTAGGGTAGTTAATCGCCTAGTCTATAGGCAAATGCTGTGAAGGAGCCATTAAAAGGGCTTCCACTCTTCTACATGCAAGTATTTGCCATTTGCAGCCATCTCAGGGCTGAGAGGAATTCTGGGGTCTCCTAAGGAGACTTTTTAGGGGACTTTTTTTGTGCCTGCTTCATGTTGTCATATGGGGGCTGGGGGGGAGGAGCCCTGTTGTCAAACTGGTTAGGTCTCAGGCACAGCTAGTTTTGGCAAGAATAGGGCAAACTGGTGACCACTCTAAGACATCACCTGATGTTGATGTCCCATTCCTGCAACAGCCCATAATTTGTCATACAAGACAGTGGATTGGAAGGAACAGAATAAACCAAACTTTGAGTTGTCTTGTATGGCACATTGGGGAAAGGGGATGAGGTTCCACACCTCTTGGCACAGGTAAACAAAGCAAGCAAAAAATTGCTGGCCAAATTTGGGGTTTGCCCAAATGGCAGTAGCCAGAGGTCATTTTGGGGGGGGGGAACGTGGGGGAACGCAGGTCCACCGCTGAGCTCCTGATGTCAGGGGGTGTGGCATATGCTAATGAGTTATGCTAATGAGTTCCCCTAGCTCTTTTTCTACGAAATGACCCCTGGCAGTAGCTACTGTCTGCCTAGCTCATCCTGGTATTAAACATGGTAATTGCTTATGTCATTTAAAGAAATTAGTTTAACCCAAGCACGGTTGTTAGGAATGGTACTGAGACAATGCCCTGTTCCGAGTATTTACGGTGGCATGCAAAATGCATTCTGCTGTGCATGCGGTCCGTTACACTTGACTGGGTGACCAGAAGCAGGGAGTCATTGCTCAGAGGAGTTCCAAGCGACTGCCCTGTGCCCCATACTTGTCATGCAAATTGGCCTCCAATTGCCCTGCCATCGTCTCCCAACATGTACAATGGTTGCACAAGAAATAATAAAGACATAGGAACATCTTGCATTTAGATCCTCTTTTTTTCCCCTTGGTGCTTTAATAGATGCCTAATGCTTTTTTTATGATCAGCAAGACTTCATTAGTTTAAAAATTAGCATCCTGAAGTGGATGTTTGCCACCAGTGACTGACTTTCAATTGCCAGCAATATGCCTGTTTACTGATCCTTTTAAAAATATTTTATTTATCTTTGGGTTTTTTTGGGAGATTTAGTGCTTATGGAATATAAGCATGATGATTTACTGTGCTGCTTGAAATTTAAATCTGCCCAGGATCATTTCATTCTCTTGGGGGGTCTGCCCATTTCCAGCATCAAAACTTCCTTCCTCCTGCACCTTTTGCTCTGCTGCTGGAGGGCAAATGTCGTGTCTCTTCATCCATGTCAGTAAGGCATAGTTAGGGAATCAATTGGACTTGAGAGAGCAACTGGATAATAACACTGTATGCCTTGCACACTGTGAGACTCAACGGGGAGTATCTAAAGTCAGAGGGATTACTGCATGCCTCAGGTACATGGGAAGGCACGAGTCTGGAGGATCAATGTCTTTAGACACCTGAGTTGTGAAATGATCCCAGAGAAACACAATGCTCTGGAGGAAAACTTGGAGCAAGTTTTGATAATGATGTCAAAAAGGATGTTTGGCAAAAGTAATGAGACAACCTTGAGCATTTATGAAGCATAATACAGTCATTCAAATTCTGAATGTGGATAATTCTGATTCAATGAATGTGGCATCTGGTGCGGATTTAAACACCTTGGAAGCTCCATTTTTAAAGAAAATGTTCTAGTCCTCATGGCTTTGTCCTCCCTCCTCATATTTTATCTATTTATTTACTTGTTTATTTATTTATTTTTGGATTTATATCCCGCCTTCCCCGAAGGCTCATTTGAAACCCATTCCTTTATTTGACCAATCCCCTGGGAATGCTGACTCCCACATTTGGCTTATTTTATCTTATCCTGCCCTTCCTGCAGGCATCTCCAGGGGGAGGTACATTGCCATTTTATCCACACAACAAACCATAGGTTATGCTGACAGGCACTGAGGAGCCTGAGATGTTCTCCATGGCTGAATCTGGGTCTCATTTGTATCTGGGTCTCACCAGTCCTTGTCTAACACTCTAAACACTATACCACACTGGCTCTCAATAAATTTCACCCACACCGATTGTGCCACACCAGCATGCCCATTTCCAAGTAAGAGGCCCTGCTGTGTCTAATTCCAGTCACTCATATTCTTCACGTCTCTTGGTCTTCTAGAAGGCAAGGACAGAAAACAGAAGAGTCAAAGAAAGCCAGGAGTGACAGTCATTCATAGTGGCTTCAGACTGATTGATTCATTGATTTGATTTGTATCCCACTCTCCCCCACGTCCAGGCTCAGAGTGGTTAACATCACTGATAAAACACTTAAAATTCAGTATTAACATTTCTAATACATAGATACAATAAAATACCAAATAATATATAATAAATACATGGAGAAGTTACAGCCTGGCCAGAACCTGAAGACTAGGGTCATCGATCCATTATGCCTGCCAATCACAGACAGCAGGGGTCGTTTCTTAGAAAAAGAGCTAGGGGAACTCATTAGCATAACTCATTAGCATATGCCACACCCCCTGACATCACCGGAAGTGTGTCATAACGCCACACCCCCTGACATCACCAGAAGTGTGTCATAAGGCCACACACCCCGCCCCCAACGGTCCTGGCCGCCACCGCCGGCCTTGCAGCTCCACTGCCGAGCCCCATGAGGGGCCCGGCGGTGGACCTGCAAGGCTGGTGGGAGTGCAAGGAAGCCCCGCGAAGGCCCTCCCTGGCCCCAGGCAGGCAGGGGTGGGGAGAGGCAGGGAGGAAGCAACTTACCCTCCCTCTTCTCCTGCCTCCTCCTGGCTGAATGAGGGCTGGAAGCGGGGTGGCCGGAAGCAGGGGGTGGGGCTTTGTCATGTGCCCCGCCCCCCGTACATCACCTGGGGGAACTGCGATCCCCCACGATTCCCCCCCGAAATGACCTCTGACAGACAGTACTATTCACTTCCCCCTATCTTTTTTGGTGCCATTGTTCTCTGTACTGCTGCTGTATTTTGCACAGATTGTGGTTTATTTCTCCTTTCTGGAATAGTCACATGATAGAAATGCATTGGAAATGGGAAATTTTCTCGGTTGAAGGTGGTAAGCAGTGGGGTACCACAGGGATCAGTACTCGGTCTAATGCTTTTTAACTTGTTTATTAATGATTTGGAGTTGGGAGTAAGCAGTGAAGTGGCTAAATTTGCAGATGACATGAAGTTGTTCAGGGCGGTGAGAACCAGGAAGAATTGTGAGGCACTCCAAAGGGATGTGTCGAGGATGGGCGAGTGGGTGTCAACGTGGCCAATGGGGTTCAGTGTGGCCAAGTGCAAAGTGATGCACATTGGAGCCAAAAATCCTAACTATAAATACACATTGATGGGGTCCGAACTGGCAGAGACTGACCAAGAGGGAGATCTTGGAGTCGTAGTAGAAAACTCAATGAAAATGTCTAGACAGTGTGCAACTGCAATAAAAAAGGCCAATGCTATGCTGGGGATTATTAGGAAGGGAATTGAAAACAAATCAGCCAGTATCATAATGCCTCTGTATAAATCGATGGTGCGACCTCATTTGGAATACTGTGTGCAGTTCTGGTCACCACACCTTAAAAAGGATATTATAGCATTGGAAAAAGTGCAGAAAAGGGCAACTATAATGATAAAAGGGTTGGAACACATTCCCTATGAAGAAAGGTTAAAACACTTGGGGCTTGGAGAAATGACAGCTGAGGGGTGACATAATCGAGGTTTATAAGATTATGCATGGGATAGAGCACGTCGAGAAAGAAGTACTTTTCACCCTTTCTCACAATACAAGAACTCATGGGCACTCCATGACATTGCTGAGCAGTCGGGTTAGAATAGATAAGAGGAAGTACGTCTTCACCCAAAAGTGATTAACACATGGAATTCACTGCGACAGGAGGTGGTGGCGGCTACAAGCATGGACAACTTCAAGAGGGAATTAGATAAGCATATGGAGCAGAAGTCCATCAGTGGCTATTAGCCACAAGGTATAGATAGGAACTCTCAGGCTGAGGCAAGTGATGCTCTGTATTCTTGGTGCTGGGGGGGGGCAACAGTGGGAGGGCTTCTAGTGTCCTAGCCCCACTGCTGGACCTCCTGATGGCACCTGGTATTTTTGGCCACTATGTGACAGAGTGTTAGACTGAATGGGCCATTGGCCTGATCCAACATTGGCTTCTCTTATGTTCTTATGTCGAACAAGGATCACATAGTGAATGAGATGATGTCATAGTACTAGGTGGTCAATTAGACTTCACCATGTGATGAGACAATGAAGAGCAAGTGAGGCCAGCTGAGAGTGGGGAAAATTTAGGTTTAAGCCACATGGCTCATGTTGATCAAAGCAGCAAATGGGGGAATACTCCTTGTGCTACACAGCTAATTGCCTATGGATAAGTGATGACATGGTTGAAGGCAATTTAAAAAAATCAGTTGCGGGAGACAGCAAAAGAGGGACAAATGAACAAGGAAAGTTTTGTGGAAGTGATGTAAAAAAATCATTGGAAAAAGGAGGGTTTCCTTCAGGGAAATGGTAAATAGATTTTGCTCAGCCTTATATATAAATCTCAGCACTTGGGGGTATATTACACATAACGGAAACAAATCCCATGATGCATGCACAATTCTATTGACCCTATGGCTAAGGCAGGACTGAACGCAGTCCAGTTCTCTCTTCACAGTCCCACCCTGGCTTTCAAATTTAGAAAACACTAGATGTTAACATGATATAAATAAACAGTTGTCATAAATACGGGAGTGGCATAAAAGGAAAAGTTCTTCAGGGCTTGTTTCTGTATCTTGAAATTTTTCTGTCAAAGCTTTCTTCCGGAGTTTCTCTGCTGCTCCTAATGGCAGAGTCTTCTGTGTGTGTGACAGAGAGATCTTTGATACTAGATGTAAGGATATTTGATTTTGCTTCTCCCTTGTGCAAATCAAACCTGAGAATCTGAATTAGATGGATCTGATCAGCAGCAATTATGCTCTTGTGATTATGGTAACTGCTTTTGAGCTGCTTTGAGAGCCAGTTTTGTTTGAAAAGGAGAATATCTGGTTTTTGGGTTAGCTCCATACATGTTAAAGGCTGCTTGTAATCATAATGATGTTCAGTCTATGATCATGTGGGTCAGTTACTCAATGACTGTGGCGTCAAGTGGTGACTCCCATGTGTGAATGAGCCATTACAGATCAAACACAATGGGCAGAACTTTCATTACCTCACTCATTTCCCACCGAATTAATTCACATCAGTTGTAGCACATCTCTTGGGCAACCAAGCCATGTGTGAGAGGATACCCCAGGCTAGCTTGATCTTGAAAGCTAAGCAGGGTCAACCCTGGTCAGTATTTGGATGGGAGACCACCAAGGAATACCAGGGTTGCAACACAGAGGCAGGCAATGGCAAACAACCTCTGTTTTTCTCTTGTCTTGAAAACCCTATGGGGTCACCATAAGTCAGCTGCGACTCGACGTCACTTTCCTTAACCCTATTACAGTGGCACTCATGAGCAATGAGAAACCATTAAAAAATAGTGTGGTCTGTGTGATAATGGATCAAGTTTTGCTTGTGTGTGCCATTTTGCAGAAGTGCAGGTATGCCACAGTAATACCCTACATGGAAAAAAAATAGTGCAATCAATGTATAAGTCACAGCAAGTTTGTCTTTTTGCAGTTTTTATGATGGCACTTGACTGTGTACTTAATACAGAAGAGGGGGGTATACAGAGGAGTTTTAAAGCTATGGCAAAATGGACACTATCCAATTCCAAAATTAATTTTAGAAAATCTGGAGCATCACAGAAGCAAAGGCCGGTCAATCAGTGGTGCCTCCTGACACCACCACCAATGCCCCACATCTCTTTCTGCCTCTACCCAGAAGCAGCTGATGCTCCTTCCCTCCTTATTTCTCAGGCATCTTTAAACAGAAGGTGGAAAGCAGTGAAATGTTTAACAAAAAGTAGGGAAGGAGCTTTAGGTACTTCAGCTCTGGTGTAGGAGACAAAAGGTGAGATAGAGAGATAGCAGTAAGGATGATGAGAGCAAGGGTGAGGTCATGAGTGTGGAAGCTTTACAAAACCACATGTCACTGCCTCATCTTGCCCTAGTATTGTACCAGCTATGCAGGGCTGTCAAGAGGGGGAATGGGGGACAAAATGGTAGATAGAGAGATAGCAGTAAGGATGATGAGAGCAAGGGTGAGGTCATGAGTGTGGAAGCTTTACAAAACCACATGTCACTGCCTCATCTTGCCCTAGTATTGTACCAGCTATGCAGGGCTGTCAAGAGGGGGAATGGGGGACAAAAT
>NW_015165242.1:364168-448431 GCF_001447785.1 Gekko japonicus | reverse complement strand
ACTCCCGCAGTAATCCTGAAGCTGGTGGCCAATTTTGAGATTCCTTGTTTTGTTTTCTGATGAGTTATGCCTGCCACAAATGGACAGACAGATGTACATGCAGATCCTTTTATTATTATAGATGTGTGGTAACAGCCAGCCAATTGATTTGTTTTGATATTTGGTTTGGATCAGGGTTATATGGGGGGGGGAAATTGAATCTTTGTTTGGGGACACATAGTGGCTCTCAGTGGCTCTTGCAGCTATGTCCAGAGAGGATCCTGTCATCCTAATCCAAAATCTACTTTGATTTTTAATCTGCTGACTGCATAGCATTTCTCTTATGTTCACTATATATATATATATAGAATAAATATTAAACAATTATAGCCTCCTGAATAGCTCAGAAGCTATTGTCAGAGCTCAGAAGCTAAGAAGGGCTGACCATGGCAAGTATTTAGAAGGGAGACAGGGAACACTGGGTTACTATTTAGAGGCAGGCAATGGCAAATCACCTCTGCTCATCTCCTACCTTGAAAACCCCATGAGGGTTTGCCATAAGTAGGTTGCAACCTGATGACACGTTTATTGTTGTTGTTGTTGTTATTTTGCTACAAAGTGGGATGAGTGTTCCCTATTTTTGTTTCTTTGTATATCCCCTGATGATTTTCTCAACAGTTTTGATTTTCTGCTTTTTGATTCTGGCTTTTTGGATTCTTTTCCCCATATCCTACAACTCCATTAAGCAAAGTTTGAAGTCTCCAACAACAGAAGAGCCACTTGAATTGAAGAAAGTCTCATTAGGTGGAGGAACTTCAGCCTATGGGTAGAATACAAACCTTTGTTGCATTTCTGTGGTCTTGTTAGCCTGATTCCCGCTTTATGTATAGCGGGGGCTAGGGGTGGGTATAGACCAGTGTATACAGAGGTCAGAACCAGAACGGAGACTCCGTTTTCCCATAGAAAGAGACCACACGATTTGGTGATTATAAAATAAGTTGTTCTCTTTACTGTATAATACTTGAATTCACAGGCATACAAAAACAGTTTCACACTCACACACGCACAAGTTCCTTTAGGTACAATAGAAATAGAAAACAATCACTGTGGAAAATAATAACCTTTAACTAATTGGATGGGAATATGGAAAGGGTAACGGTTGATACTTATCTGATCCAGAAGAGAGCTCGACCTTCACAAGGAAGAATGCGGGAACAAAAGATCTAACTATAGGAATCCTACTTCACACAGTTGGAACCAGCCAACACGTGTGGGCTTCCTGGCTGCAGTCCAAGAGAGCACGTGAGAATTACCCAAGGTAGAACTTAAGTTGCAAAGGTGGGGTAAAGATGGCTAGTGTGGAACAAAGGTTGAACCTCGCCTTTTATAACCTCATACCTGTAGTCCGTCCCATTCCCTATACCTATTGGTTACTGGGAAGTGACATATCTACCTAGAGGGAGTGGGCAATATTCAAATCTTAACCTTTAACTCAATGGAAGCATCTGGTCAAGGTGCGAAGTTGTAACATCCAGGAAACCTTTGTATTGCAGATAGCTGTAGCTGGTTCCCAAGCTGTAAACAGGAAATTGTCACTTTCAGATGCAAACCAGATCTCAGGGTTACGTGTTGACTAGGAACTCCTTAATGGTGGAGAATCTGTTGTTTTTGAGAGTCCTTTTGGCTGACCACAATGGAAGTGTCTTCTCCTTCTTCCGGGGATGGATGTGTGTGCGCGTAGGTGTGTGTGTCACTTCATTAGCATGAAAGTTCAGGCCGCACATCAGCATAGCAGCTTCCAAGCACAGCAGACACAGCAAGCAAACCACACAGCATTCCCAACCCATACACAAATGCAAGTACAGTCAGCACAATACAATTAAAATACAATTTTAAGCACATTCCTTAACAGTCTTACTATGTACTTTTTATATACAGTGTATGAAATGTATGTGTATAGCATGTATATAATGTAAAAAGCTGATTTATCAACCCACAATCAGAGAAAATTTGGCACAAGAAGCAAAAAATGGTGCAAAAACAAAACATCACCAACACAGATTCAGTTCACATCAGAGGAAAGCAAAATCAAAACAAGCACTTTCAGGGTGAAACAGCAGGGATGAGAAATCCAGAATCACCCCTAATGCAAACCGAATAGCCATTTCTGCCCTCTTCAAAAGCACTTCAGTTTCCATTGATAGGACTCAGTTTAGTGGCATGACAAAAAGGCACAGTTTTTGTTGTCACATCTTGAGCATATATATATATATATATAACTCTGGACTGTTTTGAAAAACTGTTGACTTTGCCAAAACTTTTGAAAGTGACTGAGAAATTCTTACAAGTGTCCACTTTTGATTTTGTTTCTGACTTTGCTGCAGGAGATGTCGTGTGGGGTGTGTGTATGTCACTTTGTATGCTCGGTAACCTCAGGGGATGTTTCAGGCAGAGAAATGAAGTGACTTCTACTTCATAAAATGAAACAGTCTCCCAGCTTGCCAAGCGTTACAGTGGTCCTACATCAGGAACTGTTTTGATTTGTCTTTAAAAGTATGAGAATATAAACCTACTTAAGCTGGATTTCCAGACTCCTCTGGGACAGACACTGGCTCCCTATGTCCTAATCACTCTCTATGACAGTAAGCAGGAGGAGGGAACTGCAACATACCTGAGCAAATAGCTGGTTCTGCAGAATTTGGGAATGTATCTACTTAATCCAGAACTCAGACAATCCACAGAGTCTAATAATGTGCTAGTTGTCCTTCTTCAACTTCCTGGGTTTCTTCAATTCTCCAGCCTTGCGGAACCTTTGACTTGAAGTCAGTGGGCTTAGAAGGAAGTAATGCTGTTGAGGATTGCACTCTGCATAGACTATCTGACAGTCCATTCCTTTATTCCCATTTCTGTCCTTATTTGCTTCTGACCTTGCCTTATGGATCAGATCACATAATGACAAAACCCTCCGCCATCCAGAAAAGCAGACCAGGTGGAGCAGAGACAAAGGGAAAGGACCAGCCCAAAACAGAACGGCCTCAATTCCTGGTCTTTGTTGGTCACATCATATGTAGTAGCTAAATTTCAAGGACCATAGTAGAACACCACTCAGAAAATGATCCAACATTTTTTATTCCACCTTCCTTCAGGGCAGAATATATCATTCTTAACTTTTCAATTTTATCATCACAACAACCTAGTGAAGTAAGGTAAACTGAGACAGAGGGACAGATTCAAGACCACCCAGACAGTTACACTGCTTAGTGAGGAGTTGAATCAGCATTTCCCATGTTCATTTCTTTCATGTGAGCTATAGAGTTGGCACAGATTGTTTGGGATGTGCAACAGCATAGTACAGCCCAATCTCAGAAGCTAAGCAGGGTTGGTAGTTGGATGGGAGACCACCAAGGATGAGGAAGGCAATGGCCAACCACCTCTGCTTAATCACTTGCCTTGAAAACCCTATGGGGTCATCATAAGTCAGCTGTGAGTTGATGGCACTTTACACACACACAAACACACACACACACACACACACAATTGTTTGCCTGTGCTGAAAACTGAGGCAAATTTGGAGTGGCCTGTCCAGAAGGGTTGCAAAATCACACACTCATGAAGCTGCCTTATACTGAATTAGAATAATAATAAATACATCGGGACCATGAAAATACTGCACTCAGTGAAACAACCACAAAATATCCAGTGAAATAACTATGTTCAAGGTCTGCTACCAGTCAAGGTTTTTATAAAGATGTATGTTTAACACAATGCATAAATCAAAAACAATACATGAAATAAATTTTCCAGTTAGCTTATGACATTTTACACTAAGGCTTAGAAAATTACACAAAAAGCCTTACCAGTCAAACCAATGAATAGGCTATACACAGTCCATAGATACACTGTGGTCTTCTTGATTTTTTTCAGTTGCCAACTTACAGGTCTGCAAGGAGGCTGTAACAGGTTGGCTGACTTCTCTTGTCAGCCGTGAGAGTTTCGACTATGTTTCTTCTTCAGAGCCAAATTCTTATGGAATCATACTGTTTAAACATTCTTCTTTCTCCCAAATGGGCTCATACTCCTAATGACAAATGGTTCTTGGACTTGAACAGACCTTGAACATAGTTATTTCACGGGATATTTTGTGGTTGTTATAATGAATTAGGCCATTAGGCCATCAAGGTTAGCATTGTCTACTCAGATTCATAGTGGCTTTCCAGGGTCTCAGGTGGAGCTTTTTCATATCACATAACATCTGGTCCTTTTAACTAGAGATGCCAGGGATCGAACCTGTGCCCTTCTGCATGTGAAGCATAGGTTCTTCCACTGATCCACAGCCCCTCCCCAAGCCAGACATTTGTTGTGGTCCAAGATGGGCAAAGAGCCTATTCACTGTGCATAAAACAAACAAGAAGGTCAGAGACAGTGTGAGACACTCTTTGGGTCTGTAAATCACTCAAGACACCAATGCTGTTCCTCCTGAGGAATTTCAAAGAGAGGAATCCTAAGCCTATCTACTCAGAAGTCCCATGTCAGTCAGTGAGGCATATTCCCAGGAAAGTGTTCTTAGGATTGCATCTATAGGCAGTTAAAGGGATTTCAGTAAGATTAGCTATATTTCTCAGAAAGCCGTCACACATCTCTAGCGAGCTACACATCCAGATGTATCAAAGGCAAAGTCAGCTGTGTCTCCAGCTGAGATAAATAAGACACCATTTCTTAGAGCCATTTATCTGGGTCTTTTGCAGGCTCTCATAGATCTTACTTTGCTACTTACATTGCATTCCCTCCTCTTTTTTTGTCATCACCCCTGCTACTACAACAAGTAAAAAATGAAAGCTGAAGTCCTGGAGGGCCAGAGAGCTACTATACTTTTCCATCATACATAGACCATTTCTAGATGTCATCTCTGCATCATACAGTTCAAGTCGGGGCTGTGATTTAGTCATCACAAGCCCCGCATGTGTTGAATCAATCTGCCTTTCAGGTAATGGGCATTTCAGTCCTGGTCTCTCGTTTTTATGACAGTCTGATTCACCATCAGTGTACTTCTGCCTAGTAGGGTTGCCAGTTTGGAGATTAAAATTTCAGGTCCCTTGTCCAGGGCCAAGTCCAGGGTATAAAGAGGAATGACAAGAACTAAATGGACAATGAAAGAGTCTTGAGGAATCTGGAAAGGAAGAGGGGCAGGGGGGAACTTGTGGGTCAGGGGGGAGACAAGACAGAATCTGGCCAAACAAACCAGAAATCAAAATCAAAGATGGGGTGTACAGGCTTTTCACACTAGGGGAGTGATTTCAATTTGTCATTCCTGTTGTCTCAGCCTGAAAATCCCCATTTTGATTGTGCTTCTCCCTGGCGCGTATTGAACCCATGATTCATTATTTTCAATTTTCCTCTTTCTAAATTTGTCCCAAAACATGTATTCATTTTGTATTTCTATGTCAATACATCCAAATTTGACATTATACACATATTATATGTTTAAATAACATGCGTGTGTGTGTGTGTGTGTAAAGTGCCATCAAGTTGCAGCCAATTTATGGCAACCCCCTTAAGGGGTTTTCAAGGCAAGAGGCAGTCAGAGGTGGTTTCCCAGTGCTGGCCTCTGTGTAGCGACCCTGGACTTCCTTGGCAGTCTCCCATCTAAGTGCAAACCAGGGCCCTGCTTAACTTCTGAGATTCTGACAAGATCAGGCTAGCCTGGGCCATCCAGGTAAAGGACACACATAAGACAAACAAATCTACAGACCCAGCAATGAAAAACCAAGAACTGAAACTATTGTATACAAATATAAAAAGAACCAAATCAGAGAACATTTGTGCATTCCTATTTTGCACACCAATACTTGTTACCAGCTAGAACATGGTTTCATTCCTTGGGCTGCCTATATACTGGGCTGGTTGACACATATAATCTCCACTCTTATTGGTTCATATTATCTCCATTGTTCCTTCATTATGGCAATTCATGGACAAAGCAGAAACAGTGCCTTCCTTTAAAAAATTGGGATGTGGTCAATCATAAGCTTTCCACTGCCCAATAATGAAAACTATTTATGACCAAGTGTCAGTGCAACCTGCTATTAAAATGCAGTTTTGAGCCTTTGATTTGTTATTTTTTAAAGCCCTGTTCCCTTATACTGGTTTTGATGTGTTTCTTCATTAGATTTTGCAGGCAAACAGCATTTTTTTCAGCAGCACAGTTAAGATTCTTTACTGACACTTCAAGAGAATCTTAAAATCAGAGTAGAAGGAATTTTCAAAGTGAGAGAGAAGTAAAGCAAAGTGTGGAATAAACTGTCAGCAGTATAAAGTAAAATTAGTCAAAAAGCCTCCTTAGAGCTGCATAAAATTTTCTCCCACTCAGCTTTTGAACAGAAAGTATTTCCTTTGGGAGGGGCAGAAACATTTCCCTCCAAAACTCTTCAATAAGAAAATGGTCACCTTCCCTCCAATACAGTTCATGGCTGTTATTTCAATTATCTGCTGCTGCTAATTTGATATCATTTTTTTTCCTTACTAAATGTGTCTCTCCCTAGAATGATCTTGCCCAGTTAATGGCGATGATATGAATGAGATGATGTCATGACATGAACATGTAAGCTACCTAATACCAACTCAGGGCATTGGTCTATCAGACTCAGTACTGAGCCAACATAGTGATTGAATTGGGGTTGCTGAACTCCAGACAGAGCCTGAAGATCTCCCAGAATTACAACTGATCTTGTAGCAACAGAGATCAGTTGCCCTAAAGAAAACGGCTGCTTTGGATGGTGGACTCATGACATTATACCCCATTTTGGTCCCTCCCCTCCCCAAGCTCCACCCCCAGATCTCCATGAATTTCCCAGCCTAGAACTGGCAACATTAGATTAGACTAGACGTCGAGAATCAAATCCCCATTCAACCATGGAACTCAGTGTGTGACTTTCGGTTAGTCACCCTCCCCTCCAGCCTGTTGTCTTTCACAGGCTTTTTGTGAGGATAAAATGGAGGGGTAAACCATCTATACCACACCATCCAGACATCCTTGGAGGATGTGTGAGATTAAAAAAAATATATATGATCAACAGTCTACTGAAACTGGCAGCAGCCCTGCAGTTCTCATTCAGGTAAAAGTCCTTCCTGCCATTGCTATATTATATTGTTTACCTGGAGCTCCTAGAGATTTGGGAACTTCTGCATGTACGGCATGGGCTGCCCACTGAGTCACAGCCTCCCACAGCCATCAAACAACTAGTAAAGGTGATTTAATGCTCACATTTTTTAAAAAAACCTTACCTTTCAGATTATGTATTTGATTTATTCCCACCTGTTCTTCCTAATGGGAACCCAAAGTGGGTCACATTGTTCTCCTCCATAACCTTTGCTTTATTTTTTACATTATTGTTGTTGCTATTGTTACTACTACTATTACTATTATTTCCCTATTTGGAAAAGTTGATAGTTTAGAGATGAGAGGATTCTGGAACACAACCTGTCATGTGAGAACCTCCAGGTTTGCTTACTGCCATTATATATTGGTCTATGTATCATCTATCACATGTTCAATATAATTTTATTTTGAAATACATGTGACTGGAGAGAAAAAAGATCCCTTTTACTTTGACATTTAGTGTGCCAAGAAAATTACCAGTATAGAGTGTGCAAGGGATGGCATGGTGTCTAGTGTTGTTATGAAGAGGGGCATTTCTTTGTCCAAAATGCACTGTTTTTAGATATAGCCATGGATTCCTCTTATTCTTTTCCCATGTTTAATAGAGAGATTTATTTCCCTTTCATTTGTCATTGAAGTAAGATCAATGCACCCTTTTGGAGATTCAGCCCTTGCAGTTGTTTTATGTTACATTCCACAGGATGGTGCTCTAGCAGGAGGATAGAAAAGTTTGAGAAGATCTTGCCTGCCTCTGAGCATCTGTAGGCTGACATTCTGCAGAACTTCCTTTTCTACCCCTCCTCTTGTTGGATTTCTCTTAGATCAAAATGGAATTGATTAGAAAAAAGACTCCAAATTTCTAAAAAGAGGAAAAGAAATGAATTGCTAGATTTCAGAGAGAAATTGGATGAAGAGGAATTAAGATAGTTTAATACAAAATGATGCATTATTTACGAGCCACACAACATAAAATATGAGCAAGCACTATACATGTAAATCACATTACGCAATTAGGAAGAGGATCTGAATTACTTCTCTTTGATTTGGATAACTTCTCTTTCATATGTTCGGGTACAGCAAAAAGAAAAGGGATATACCGAGGAAGTGGATTCTACTCTATGGAAGTTTATGCCGAAGTCAATCTGTTAAGTCTTTAAGAAGCCATAAAATTCTCTTTTCTTTTAACTGAAACAAGCTAACAACCTCTTAAAATTATATATAAGTTGTGATTGTGGCACTCTCATGGATATCCATAAATTTCTACATGTCAGGATCTCAAACCTAAACCTGTTTCTGCTTCTGCACTCCACTGATAGAAAAGAAATCTGATAGCTGGCTTTGAAAAACAAAACCACACTTCATGGGGCATACGTCAGGATGTACTTGTGTTGGGGTAGTTCCAGGTTTTTTGGGAGGGGCAGCACAGAGAGTGCTCGGGGGGCCCTTATGCCCACTACTAGCTCCCCTACTTGCCCACCCACTCAGAGAGCCAGTTTGGTATAGTGGTTAAGTGTGCGTACTCTAATCTGGGAGAACTGGGTTTGATTCCCCACTCCTCCACTTGCACCTGCTGATGTGACCTTGGGTCAGTCACAAACTCTGGCACAGCTGTCCTTGAAAAAGTGCAGTTTGTGTCAGAGTTCTCTCAGCCCCACCCACCTCACAGGGTGTCTGTTGTGGGGAGGGGAAAAGAAAGGAGTTTGTAAGCCGCTCTGAGACTCCAAGTTCTTCTTCTTCTTCTTCTTCTTCTTCTTCTTCTTCTTCTTCTTCTTCTTCTTCTTCTTCTTCTTCTTCTTCTTCTTCTTCTTCTTCTTCTTGTGCCCTACTGGCCTGTGTACCCTTCCTGTGCCCACTTGCAAGCTTTCCCACCACCTGCAGTTACAGCTGCCCACACTGTCTTCATTTCCTTTTCCCAATAGTGCTGGGTGCAGCTAGAAGTGCCACTGCCATGGCCACCAGGAACACTGATGCTTTCTGCACCGACCGCATGCCCTTCTCCAGCAGCACTGGGCAGCATATGCAGCTGGCAATACAAGAGTCAAAGCACTATCAAGCAGGCAGTGCGAGTCTGTGAGTGCAGGGATCAGAAGAAGTGGATGAGTAGGGAGTCAGCAGCAGTGAGTCCCACCAGAGGCTCTGGGCCCTGGCAGCTGCTCCACCTCAGGGTGTGCTGACTTCTGCTCAGTGTTCATGTTAGGGCAGGTGGTTAAATGATAATTGGATTGTGGTTAAGCCAAGGCTAGCCAGATATTACTACATGTCTGGACTTCTTACCTAGAACCAGACAGCCATGGTAGAATAGTAGGTAGAGTGTCAGGTGAAGATCTGGGAGACTCAAGTTTGAATCCTCATTCTGGGAAGAAAGCTCACCGGGTGACCTTGGGGCAGTCACCATCTCTTCTCCTGTTGTTGTGAGGATAAATTAAAGGAGAGCAGAAAGCTCCATCTCAGGATCCGCTACTTGAACCTCATCTCATTATCTACTTTGGAGGCAGTAAAAATTATATAAGATGTGCAAGTGCTTGTGCCAGTTCTGTGTGGTATGACTAATGCTTGTTGAACATGCTTTTTGCAAGCAAGTTTGGACAGAGATGAGATATTATTATTATTAATTAGCAGCTAACCATTTTGTGACTTCTTGACTGGCTTGGTTCAGCTATCTTAATTCTTGGAGATTAAGCTTCACTGGTGTGAAGTCTTCGATCTTTATAATTAAGCTTCATTTAAATATTTTGGTCCCTTACATGAGCTAATTAACATGAATTACCATAGAACAGGCATTTTAATTCCTGGCCTTTATTGCAGAATTTTCAAACTAACATTTTTAGGGAAAAGATGCCCTTTTGAGGATCAGAAAATTTACAATCACGTACTTACTTTTTCTTTTTTCAGTACTCCCATTGCTATCAATAAAACTTTCCTCTAATAGCAGTTTCCCCTCCCCACCTGTTAACATACCTGTTGCAATTGGTTTGTGTTTTGAGGGAAGGGCCTTTTCTTTTTATGCTTTGGTAAAAAAAGTGTGGTGGTCCTGCTCCAAAATCCTCTGCCTTCTCATCTTGTGCCAGGTAAGCAGAACTGGGAAGTCCTTTTTTAAAAAATTCAGTAGTTTGGTGACCTGCCTCCATCCAGTTTGCCAGCCAAACAAGAGTGAAGCAGGCTATGAGGTCCAGAGAGACTAGGAAAGTGTCACAGAGTTCAAATTATTCAAACCTGTGATGCACACACTTTGATTAGTTCTTACTTGATGGGTTGCTAGACTCTGCTCTTGGTCCAAACCAGGAATTTACCACTTCTAGTTTTTATAATTGAAAATTTGAAGAGTATTTGGGATACAATCTAATATTTTGGCATTTAAGCAGGGTTGCCAGCCAAGGACAAGGGGACTGGGAGGGGGCAGGACTTGCCTGATGACAAAACCAATGAGTTTTAGGTGAATTCAAGAGTGTCCTGCAATGCAGTGACATCACTTTCAGTTATGTATCTGAAAGAGACACTGTGGTATTGCAGGGCTCCATTTTATCCTTCCCGTTCCTCCCTGTCACCCTATCAACTGGCAGAGCAGAATAATGATCGATGGTGGGAGGCTGATGGCCAGCTTACATTTGAAGATCCAGTGAGATAATACAGCCAGATAAACCAGGCTCATTCTATGTCAGCCAAAAGCAATTAATGGAACATGAAAAATGGTCTTTTGAAAATGTTTTGTTCGCTTAGTACAGGAGCCCATCTGAAATGAATGTGCATTGTGATGAGTGAACTCTCTTTGGCTCAGTGCTGAAATTTTGCACCTTCCCAGAGAATGTTCAGAAATCAGGTCAGTTTCAAAGAATTCTCTTGGCCATAATGTTGGCACACATACATTAATGGTGTTGTGGCCCTGTCTTTTATCTTATTGTACCATGGGGATTGTAGTTCAGAGCACCAGCCATAGCTGAAAACTGTTCATCTATTTCTTCTGCACACATACCCTGCCCAAACAAAAAAAGCTGGGAACAGGGGTTTTGGAATGGACATCAAGTTGCCAACTCTAGGAGTTTAGGGATGTGATGCCATACAGTCCACCTTCTGAAGCTGCCATTTTCTTCAGGGAAAACTCCAGTATTGTTGTCTGTAGATCAGACATAATTCTGAGAGAACCCCCGCCGCCGCCACTGCCCTGATGATACCAATGTGGGTGACAATCCCAGTCATGAGAATGAGCTGTTCAGCTGCAGTGTGACAAAAGTATACAGGCTTTCCATGATGCTGTATGAAAGCAACCTAAAGGCATTTTGAGCACAGATGTCACCTTTCAATTGATAGATTGTCCTAAGATGGTTGAGTAAAATCCCACACATCTCCTTTCCTCCCCCCCCCCCACAACTCCAGTTTCACACGTTTCTGTTTCAGTGCCAAACGGTACAGAACTGGAATGTGTTTTTTTGGAAGCAGAATAAGAGTTTAGTGGAAAAAAGAATGTGAGGGAATGGACTGCTTGACTGCCATGTTAGAGCATGTGGAGCATAGCTAGGTTGGTTTAGAAGAATTCCGGCTTCCCACTTCCAGCCACTGAAAGGAGTCTGGGGGTTATTAACCTGGGATATATAATCAATCCTCTGAACAGGTCTTCAGTCAAGCTCCTGATAAGATTTGTGAATCCTCCACTCTCCTTGGAGAGCCTGGCCAATCCTTGCCAGCTCTGTTTGATTAAGTAACTGTCTAAATGTGTTCAGCGGCTACAATAACAGAAGGGAAGAATTACACAAGGTAGTTCCACCCCTTGAGACCCCATTATAAGTCTCTGTGGAGGTACAAATGCGATCCCACTGTTTGAGAGGCAGACAGTCCTCTGTGCTGGCTGGAGGGGAAATCCATCTAATGTTGTCACTGCTAATGTCATCCCTCTGGGAAGAATTTTTTTGGGGGGTGCAGTCTCTCTCAGGCTGTCACCCTTGCCTTGTTTCATTTTCTGGCTTTCTTAACTTGAAACTCGCCTTTAAATTACATTAAAAAAAAAACAGCACGAACCATTGCTCTCCCTGTTTTGCCTCCAAGCTAAAAGCTTTCTCCTTTCTATACCAAGCCTGTTAAATGCAATAAAGTGAAAGCTTCATAAATCATAAACAAGAAGAGAGCCTAAATAAGGAGCCATCACAAACAGGATAAAGGGGAGGCCTGGTAACCAGACAGAGGGTCAGAATCACACACAGGGTGCTTATTTTAAAGCAAACGAGCAAGAGGCAAAGGGCAGCTGGGCTTTGTATCTAAGCAGGGAATAAAATAATTGAAGCAACTGGGCTATGAAAAACAGCCCCAGGGAAGAAAAGCTAATAGTGACATGTCACTGCTTTCTGTCCAGTTCCCCTCTGTATACTCAGTGATGGAACTACTGAGCTTGGCTGTAGGCCAGGGTGCCTGAGAATGACATGTGTGGGCCTTTGGTCTACAAGCCAAGATGGAGAGGAGTAGTCACTTGATTTTGCCAGGTGGCTCCAGTCTGCTGTGGCTGCAGGAGTTAGGCTATAAAAGCATGGGTCAAAGGAGAGACGGAGGCATTGCGAAGCACTGCTTAGGCTTTGGTGTTCTTGACCACTCTGTTCCAAGGAGAAGTCTTTGGACAACGCCGGCTCTTCAGCTTAGAAACGGAGATGAGCACCACCCCCTGGAGTCAAATTCGACTGGCTTCCAAGCTAGGGAAACAGTTACCTTTTTGTGTTTTAGAGTGCCCCGTCCACTAAGATTACCAGGTCCCCTCTGGCCATCAGCAAGGGAGTAGTGTTACCAGATCCAGGTTTGGAAACTCCTGGAAATTTGGGGATGGAGCCTGGGGTGGACAGGGACCTTATTGGGGACAATACCATACAGCTCACCCTCAAAAGCATCCATTTTGTCCAGGGGAACTGATCTCTGTAGCCTAAAGATGAACTGTAATTCAGAGGGATTTGCAGGTCCTACCTGGAGGTGAGACTGCAATCCCTATTGTCCATTCCTGGATTTAGCGTGAGCAGGAACAGGGAGAATGGAAGCTGTCACTGCAGCGTTACACTGAGAAAGAACCTGCATCGTTAAACTGTGGGCAGTGTCATTGTGAAGGACTGGCCCGTGGGATTTTGCACTCTCACAGCAACTTGATTAAACTGGGCTGCTACCTGTGTGAAGCAAATGCACATGCTGAGAAGCATGTCAGAGGTCCATAGCCTGGACCGGTTTTGCACTGTCATGCTTGGCTGCTTGACATGGGACTCGGGGAGAGTGTATAACCTCTGGCTCAGTTCCATGGACCTAGTTCAGGAACAGCAATTGCAAGATAATTTAACTCTACAGTGAGCCAAGCCCAGTGTCTCCAGTCCACCAAGTCCCAGAGTCTTCCATGGTACTCCTCTTGCATAAAGAAACATGGTGGACATAACAGAAACCAGGCTGCAGCCTTCCGCTTAAGAAATATAGCCCTGCAATAACAATATGATTCTGAATCATACCAGTCATACTAAATTTAAACCCCACCCACCCACTCCAGCAATTAACTTTTAACATATATAATTTTCAATAACTTTATACAAGGTGATAAGAGCCCAGGAAATCTTATACAGCCCTCTGTCAAACAGACTCTCCCTTTGCAGTGAACCTCCATTCACTGCCTCCACCCCTCCTGGACTAAGGCAACTAGATCCTGGGGGTTGCACATGCCCAGTCATCTGGCTGAGTTCTTTTGTCTCACCAGTATCACCTGCAAATCAGGCCTAAGCAGTGCTTCACAGTGCCTCTCCTTTGAACTGTGCTTTTACTTCCATGCTGCAGCAATATGTTGCAAACTGGGGCACCCAGGAGCTGCCTCTGCTGAGGGGGCATCTTGGCACAGGATGGCAAAAAGAGTATCATCTGAACTGTGGAGGCCACAGTCTGGAGAGAGGTCCAAACTAGATTCTGCCAACTCAGTAAATCTTCACCATGTAGAACTTCCAGGAGCGCTTCCCTAATATTTATTCTTTATTCATTGTGCACCTATTTTCCTCTACTGAAAGTGTCACTCTGGCACCCAAGAAGAAGTAAGTTGTGTGTTCTGCTTGCTGATAATAAACCAGGAGGCAAACAAGATCTTTAGTGCACAATTTTGAATTATTAATACTTGAAAACGGCATTGAACTTTGAAACCTTACTATAAGTGAATAGTATTTGAATTAATCAAACGTTGACGTGCTCTTATCTGGAGTAGATATCCATAGTGGCTTCTTCTAAGGCCAGATAAGGAAGAAATGAAAAATCTCTACAACAGATGAAAAGATCAGTCCCTATGCAAAAGAATAAATGGAAATAAATCTGACATTAATAACCACAACTCTCAAAAACCAGTGGGGGAACATCTTCCAGGTCATCTTGCAGGTCATTGCTGACCTAAGAGTGGCAGTCCTCAAACAGAAAAGGTTCAAGGGGAGATTGCAATGCAAGATTACTGAACTTTAGTTCATTCACAAATTCAGAACAAGGGACCTCCCCCCCAGGCTGAACAGGGGCATGGGACACTCAAGGAGGCAGTGGTTCGCCCTGTCTTAAAAAAACATATTTGGACTCGGTCAGATTGGCTAACTACTGGCCGGTTTCCAATTTGCTCTATTTGGGTAAATTAATTGAGTGGTGGTGGCAGCCCAGTTACAGGGTTTTTTGGATAACACCTCTGCACTAGATCCCTTCCAGTCTGGCTTCTGACCAGGCCATAGGACGGAGACTGCACTGGTCGCCCTCATGGACAACCTTCGGAGTCATCTGGATCGAGGTGGTTCAGTGGTGTCACTGTTGTTAGACCTGCCAGTGGCGTTCAACAAAGTCAACCACCAACTACTGATCCACCGCCTTGCCGACACTGGAATCCAGGAGTCTGCCTTGCAATGGCTTTCCTTGTTCCATCAGGATCAGGGACAAAGGGTGGCCATAGGGGAACAGCTGTCCCAAAGGCACCCACTAGTTTGCGGAGTGCCCCAAGGTGCGGTGCTTTCCCCGATGTTTATTAACATTTATATGTACCCCCTTGCCCAGATTGCTCGGAGGCACGGGCTGGGATGTCACCAATATGTAGATGACACCCAGCTCTATCTGATGTTGGGTGGCCAGTCAGACTCCAGTCCAGAAGATCTGGACCTGGAGTTGCAAGCCGTGGCTGAGTGGCTTAGTCTGAGTCAACTGAAATTGAATCCAATGAAGATGGAGGTCCTATGCCTCAGAGTGGCCCGAGGGTAGGGATCCCACTCCCAGGCTTCGATGGGGTGCCGCTGGTGCCAGTGCCAGAGGTTAGGAGTTTGGGAGTGCTCTTAGATGCCTCCCTTATGGTGGAGGCCCAAGTAGCAGCCACTGCAAAGTCAGCCTTTTATCATCTTCAGTTGATTAGGAAGCTGGTTACCTTCTTTGAACGCAAAGACCTGGCATCAGTGATCCACGCAATGGTCACCTCAAGATTGGATTACTGTAATGCCCTCTACATGGGGTTGCCCTTGTCCCGAATTCTGAAGCTGCAGCTGGTGCAGAATGCGGCGGCCAGGCTGTTGCTGGGTCTTCCCATGCAGGAACACATCCAGCATGCGCTAAAAGCACTGCACTGGCTGCTTATTGCATACCAAATTTGGTTCAAGGAGTTGGTACTTACCTTCAAAGTCCTTTATGGTCAGGGACCTACCTACCTAAGGGACCACCTTTTTCCACATGTTCCCCAGAGAGCACTACAATTGGGGTCCCAAAATTGCTTAGCTCTTCCAGGCCCCAGAGAAGCCAGGCTAGCAGTGACAAGGGCCAGGTCCTTTTCAGTGGTGGCTCCATACTGGTGGAATGAGCTCCTGGAAGACATCAGGGCCCTGTGGGACCTTTTGCAGTTCTGCAGGGCCTGTAAAATGGAGCTCTTCTACCAGGCTTTCGATTAGGGAGCCGCATCCATCTACCTGAGGCCCTGGCCCCAATATTAATAATATTACTTCAACATTAACATCAGTATTATACCAACAAAATAGCCTGTGCTCCACCGATTCGATCCAGACCATGTTGCCAGCTGACTGTCAGATGCCCGCCATCGTTATATTGCACTAGCACTTTATGCATTGTTTTAGACCTATTTTATTGCAATTTTAATAATTTAACTGTTTTATCTTGTTATAATATTGTGTAAGCTGCCCTGGGCCTGCTTTGGTGGGGAGGGCAGGATATAAATCAAATAAATAAATAAATAAATTTCACTACAGATGGCAATTTTCTGCCCCCAAGAGTTTCCCCTCTGCTCTAATCAATCTGATGACAATGCACATTGTACCTCTGTATCCTAACTCTTTTCTTTGCAACACCCCTCCAACTTTCCAAGTGGGACATAAGACTCTGAGATCTCCATTCCAAGTTGTATTTGTTGAAGGGAGCTTTGACTCTCAAAAGGCTACATCTTGAAAATCTTGTTGGTCTTTGAGGTGCTACTGGCCTCAAATCTAGCTATGAAAAGTTCAGTTCCTATTTTCTGCAAAGGTGACACAGGTTATTCCTTTCCTGGAAGCCACCTTCTCTGCAGGGAAGTCTTTACCTGCAATCACAAAAAAAATTCCTGAAGCCATTGGCTTCAGTGGCATGTAGATTATTCCCAACGTTTTTGTAAATGTCTTCCAGAAAGTCTTGTAGGGGGACTTTGCCCACATCGCCACAGTATGCTTTCTAGTCCAAAGGGCACAGCTGGGAAAACTGAGTAAGAAATGGAAACCTCATTGGCAACTGAAGTCTGCCTCTGAGTTGAGATTCCCTAGGGAATCAAACAAAGAATAAAGCAGCTGAACTCAGTACAACTTTAATCTTTATCTCTGCAATGTTTCAGACACTTCATCTGGAGGAAGGAAACCATTGCTTCTTATGTCCTTAGATGAACCAGGACTTCTGGTTGATGTGCTCCCCCTTTTATTATTTCCAAACCTGCCCTGCCTTGTTCAAGAGTAAGCAAAGCATATGCTTCCACCTCCAGTCATTCCGAAGGAGTCCCTCCAAGTTGGTTGATAATTTTGCCCCAGTCCCATCTCTGCAGGCGTAGCCCTGTCCTTTCCTCTGCACTACAAAGACAGCCAAGGGTGCTGGAAGGGGGGGGGAGGAACAGCTGAAAGGAATGGCAGGCGTGCATTGATTGACTCTGGTTTTGCCCACAGTGGAGAGCTACCCAAGCGTGAATAATGACCACAGCAGAGTAGACAAGATAAGCACGATAAATAAGATTGAAGCAGACACACAGCATATAAAAATGTCATCTGCACAATGCTGGCTGCTAAATTCATTCATTAAACAGTGATGAAAATGCTGTTTAAATAGGGAGAAAAGCAATGCAGAGTTTAATAACCTACACGCACACCCAGCCAGCCCACTCATTCTCCCATGGGCATGCGTGTGCCTTTTACACAAACACCCAAGATGATAATGCAGTGTACATTTCAAGCCTTGGCTTTGCCACTGACAGATAAATGATGTTCCACAGTATTTACCAGGGAAAAGAGGTAGACTTGGCAATGGACAAAGTAATGGGAGAAATAATTGTTTTATTGCAGAGGGGTAAGAGAAGAACATCTGGCAGCATGCCTTGTCTCTCTTATGAAGCAGATACATTAACAATAAAAACAATCAAATAACAATAGAGATGTCAAAAATAATCCCCTTTTCACTCTGGCCACCCAAGAGAAGAAAGGGAAGGAGGAGGTAGTAGCGACCAGCACAAACAGCCCACTATGGTAGGAGATAAGAAAGGCAGAATATAGAAGCAGCAGCATATGCTTTCTTTATCACTAGCTGGATTGGTTTTGGCATGTTGGCTTCAACTAGGGGAGATGATATCTCTTAGTCGATCAATTATGTTGCTAAGAAGCAGGGCTTTTTTTGTGACGGTACTCACCAGTACTCAGTATTGGCACCTTTTTTCAGGGCTCTTTCAAGTCCTGTGGGGGGGGGATTGCTGGAAATTAGTGCAATATTATATATGAGTACTGGCACCTTAAAAAAACAGTTTAAAAGTATACAGACAGAATTCTTTTCAGACTGTAGGAAAGGTAGTTAATTTTCAGTCATTTCTTCTGCTTCTTCCCAAAAGTTCAAAAACAAGTCTTATTTGCAGCAGTTATCAGTAGACTAAAGAAATCAAGACTCTAAAATGATGATTCTTGGATTTTTTTTCCATAAAGAAATTTCTGCAAACAACATGTGGGGACTAGGAGTGTGCATTTGGCATAAACTGAACCAAATAAATACTCAAAACCTTACTGTATTTTTTGGGGTATTTATTGTTATCTGAATCAGATTCTCTAATCTGATTTGGCTAGTTTCAGTCCCCTCCACTTGGGAGTGGCGGGAATTTGGGATTACCTTATCGGTAGCTCAAGGAGAAAAGGGAGGTATGGAGCTGAATAATTTTGGCAATACTGATTTTTCCCATACATACTGATATTTTGGGGTGCTGGTATTCTCGAACCTGAAAAATATCAATTTTTTTTGTGTACAGCCCTAGTGGGAACCCATGAGATTCGCAGCAGGGGAATTCCATCTTCCCTGGGCCACCCAATTGTCAGGAAGCTCACTACACCCCTTCAACCAACTTTCTTCCCACTCCCTCCCTGCCTGCCTATCCCTTCCTGGTCCCAATGGCAGGGAGGGGTGGCAGAGGCTCCCCCTCCTCCTCGTCCACCTGCCTGCTTCTATGTTGGAGCTTTCTTTATGGAAAATCACAATTCAGCAGAGTTAAAAATACCTTAGCAATACCAGAGTGCAATAATCAGACTCAGAGTCCATGTGTGTTTAAAATATAAAAGTTTTACTAAGTTTCTACCATAGGGAAGGGTAACTTGGAGGAAAATAACAAACAGAGCTATTCCCTACATCTTCACTCAACAAAGGACAGACTAGAAGAGGCAATGGCTACTCTCACACATGTTTCTTCAGAACAGCAAACAAAGAGGGGAAGAGAAGCCATAAAATGCAAAGACACTGTCACTTGCTTCCAATCAAACTCTTAGAACAGGGATGCTTTTCGCGGGCTTGTGGACCTAGACTAACATTGGCTTACACAAAAGCATGTGATTTCCTGTAACAACAAAACAGACATTTAACCCAATACACACTGAGTGTTTTTATCTTGTAATACCCAACATTCTAGCATTACTGCCTCAGCAGTGGTTTCAGCAGTGGGGAGAACAGAGGCTGGCCCTTATCCTTGCCTGGCTGCCTGCACATGTCCAGTAAGGCTGCCCAGGCACCCAGCCATCGGCCCACCACCTGTCCTCACCGCTTAGCAGCGGGGAGGCTGTGGCAGCAGTGCAGCATCTCCCTCACCCATTTGCCTGCCTGAGGTGGAGGGTGGAAGCAGCCCCTGCAGAGCCACCACTTCATCAGTGAGGGTGGTGGCTGCTGCTTCTACCCCCCCCCCCCGACAACCAGACTCCAGAGGACAGCTGGGGATGGGCTGCATCAAGATGTGCAGGATCACCTAGCTCCTTCCCCCCTCCCTGCAGCTCACACGTTGACATTGTGTGCACTTGAAGGCAATATGCTCCTTTAATAAATAAAACAAAAACTTTCCCCCTGCAAACCTGAGTGCCCCCCCCCCCCAAATTTATTGGAAAAATCTCTCTTTTTTTTAAATGGCCCTGATCCACAGATTTAAGTATCTGGAGATAGGGCCACATTGACTGTTAGGTATATTTATCAGGAATTAGCTGGTTGCCTTGGCGATAAGCAGGAGTTTGTGGGATCATCTCCTTCAAATTGGCTCTGAAAGGATCTAATTGGTACTAGTGTGGTAAACATAAATGAACCTGGTCTGTATGCCTGTTTAGGCCAGAGGTGTCAAACTCATTTGCTAGGAGGGCCGGATCTGACATAAATGTCACTTTGTCAGGCCAGGTCATGTGTGCTATAAAATGTAATGCCAGGTACCAGAGATGCAAACTTTATAAAGAACCGCAGCTGGTAAGCTCCAAGTTGGTGTGTCCTCACTGCAAAGCCCCATGGCTGGGAGAGGCAGAGGAAAACCCAGATGGATAGACTGGAGAGCCAGCAGTGAAGCACTGGGCAGATGCCCCCACTCTGCCTGGAGGGGGAAAACCCCTTCCCCAGTTGAATCCCACCAACAATACTGTGAGCCCGGGCCCTAGGGCAAAAACACAAAGTGGCTGGGTATTGTGAAGCTCCCCCCTTCCCCTAAGCCACCATGGAAGGGGACTGAGAAGACAAGTTGAACTAAACCCCCACCTGCAGACGTGGGGGGCAGTGGAAACATGCACAGCAGGACTCAGGCCAAGCAAAGCCCAATAATCCAGAGACACCTGTGCAGCAATAACCACCTCCAGCCAAGGCTGCCAGGGGATCCATGGTGGGGCAATGCTGGGGGTTCCCAGTGAGCGATTGTTGACAAGCCATGCCACCCCCACCTGGTGGCAGTTGCCCCATGCTGAAAGCCACTGGATTGTCTGATGGAGGACTGGGCACAGCACGCACAAGGCCATGTATGTTGCACCAGTGACCAATAGCCAGAGATCACTGGCACCACCCTCCCATGAGGTGGCAGCTGCCTACGACTGAGGGATGCTGAGTGTTCCATGGAGGAGGGAGTCCTGGCTGTCAAGTCGTGTGCTTGGTGGCAGGACTAGCCCCCCCATGTGTGAAAAAAACTGCCAAAGAATGCCCCCCATGGGCCAAAGCACAGCCACCAGCAGGCCCTAGCAGAGAATCATCTGTCCGCCCCTCCCCCATGCAAAACTGATCCCTGCAGCCATCCAGGACAGCATCCCTAGAGCTGCAGGCTGAGCAGAGAAGCATGCAACTTCACCTGGGAATCCTGAGTCAGCATGAATGCGCCTGTGGTGGCTCCCAATTTACCAGTGAGGCTGCCACTGAAGCAAAGGAGTTCTGCTTGACTGCTGCAGATGAGGTTGTTCTGCCATGCTGAAACCCCAATAAGAAATGGCTCCACCCACTCCTCCCCAAACAGGCTCCTGTTCCCTCCATCAGATCAATTGCTCACAGGCAGGAAAAGAACCCTGGAAAGGTCAGTTCAGGCCCCCAGGCATTATGTTTGACACCCCTGGTTTAGGCCATAACTAGAAGTGTCAGGAACGGTGTGAGTAGTTAGTGATTAGGTGAGCATTCCGAGGCAGTGATGGGCTGTTCCCAAGCCATATACACTCTGGCAATATTGTTGTAGGACCTAATAACTTCAGGTATACAACCTGAGCTCATCAGTTTACATATCATCCAATTGAATATATGCTACTTTGTGCCAACAGTATTCTTCTACTATTTACATTAGACAAACATATTAGTTTCTGTGGGAGAGAATTAATGAACACAAATCAGACATAACACGTCATAACATCCAGTGGGGGGACATTTTAATCTTCCTGGACACATTAGAAGAGACCTGAAAGTTGCTGTTCTACAACAGAAAAGAGGTATGAAAGTGCTGAATTAGAACTCATCAGGAAATTACACACTACGTGTCATCCTACTTTAAACAGAGAGTTGAATTCACTTGCTCACTGTAATCTCTAATAGGTCTAGGGATTCACTTTTTTAGAAATTTTAGTTGGCTGTTAACTTGCTTTATCAAATCATAACTTTGTCACCAATATCAGTTAATTTTCACTTAAACTCCAGACTAACTCTCCCTGAATAGACTTCATTGTCTGTTTATCTGTCTGTAACAGCTAATCCTGTTCTAGACATTTACACAGAGAATTTACACTTGAAATACTCATGATGGGATTCAGACCTGATCTATCTGTCTCAAACCCTCCACCTCATAATCTTCCTTTTAAGTACAACTCTTCGTTTGATTTCCCACCATATATCTGGGGAAGTGAGCTGTGGTTCATGAAAGCTCATACTGAAATAAATGTTTTTAGTCTTAAAGGTGCCAATGGATTTTTGTTTTGTTCCCAAGCCAGCCTATGATCGGTCTGTGCATCATCAACCAACCCCTTGATTGCTTAAGCAGCTTGTTTACAGGAGCAGGGTGAGACTTTTAGAAGCCACAGTTTACAGTGCAGGCTAGGATAAACAAAGTTGGCAGTAGTGCAGGTCAAGTTTGAAGCCAGGGTACAGTTGCCCTAAATGCTGATAGCCAGCATGTCATCTGTTAATTGCAATCTGCACTTAAAAATTAGAATGATGTTTTGATGATGCAGTTTAGCTATTAATAAGCCCTATTTTAACCCATATACTGGGGCCCTGGGTCTCCATTTGGGGTTGTGGATACAATTGGTAAAGCTGTTCTATTAATGGGACTGTGGTTTGCTGGTAGAAAAAATGCTATCCCTTCAAAAGGTTCAGAGTCCCAGGCATTTCCACTGAAGGCTCTTGGGTAGCAGGTGTCACAGCTGAGAACAGGAGAAAACCATTTCATCTTAGGGAGGGCTAACATTTAGGCAAATGAACTGGTGTTTGTAGAAAAAGTGAGGTTGGGAAAACCTTATTTCTTCCAGAGCAATATGTTTTTGAATTCTGTAGGGAAGATAAGAAATCCTACTGAATTGAGGAGCACTTGACTATTACCTACTAAATTCTAGAAGGCTTCTAAAATCAGGGTCTGAAACCCAGATTGGCTAGGACCTTCTACACATGGGTTGGGGGGAGAGTTAAAGGACCTTTCCTTTCTCTTTCTTTCTTTCTTTCTTTCTTTCTTTCTTTCTTTCTTTCTTTCTTTCTTTCTTTCTTTCTTTCTTTCTGTCTGTCTGTCTGTCTGTCTGTCTGTCTGTCTGTCTGTCTGTCTGTCTGTCTGTCTACCTGCCTGTGTCCATGTGAGTAACCACCTGAAAGCATCCATTTATGTATACACCCATTTGCAACTTCCAGAAGGGAGGGACAAATGCCAGGTAATTAGTTTCCAAGTTATGTTAGATAGTTTTCTTCATTTTCATTTTCTTTATTAGTATCTGGACCATACATTCTGTACCTTTCTATTCCCTAGAGATGCTGATAGCAGAATAAAGCATTGTACTTGTTTAAGAGACAAAGACACTGACTGGACCTGTGAGCCCTGCCTGGGTGCCAATGTTACCAAACAGCCTTGTTTGAAGCTCCTCCTGGAATCAAATGGGTGATGGGGGGTAAATGCCAGGACATGGTGGCAGTAACCAAAAGGAAAGGCTTCTGAAAGTTCTTAAGGGAGAGCTGGGGAGCAGTGAGGTAAGAGTTGAATTTCTCTTGGCAGAATGGTCTTGTGGACCCAGTTACGTCTTGCTCACCCGCTTCTCAGCTGGTTGCACAATCCAGGAGTGAGAACGGCCTGACAGACCCTGGGGTGAGAAATATTACAGCAGGTGTTGGCAAAGACCTTTCTCAGCCTGAGACCATATAGAGCTGCTTCTAGTATGAGTACATAATGCTGAACTAGGTAAGCCAACGATCTGACTTTGTGTAAACCAGCTTTGTTTTTATTATTTGCCCTGACAAAGCACCATTATGGGCTCTGACTAGGGATGTGCATTCCCACCATAGAGAACAATGGAGGGGATGGGGGCAACCTGTTTGAGGGCGAGTAGAATTGGTCCAATGCTCTTGAAACTTGGTTGGTATCTTGGGGAGAGGCTCCAGCAGCTACCCCCAGAATATATCCTATGTTTTCGCCATTGACTTCAATAGCCCATAGGATATAATTGGGCTGAAATTGACATTTGGCTAGCTGAAAGACTCCCGAATTGGCTGGTACTGATGAAACTGACATGCAGGAGTCTTACTGCCAGCCAAAATTGATTCTGCCCGATTCTGCCAAATCCAAATGGGCCAATTTTTTTTTTGCACATCCCTAGCTCTGACCCACAAAAGCTACAGTACATATGTTGGTCTTCAAGGGGCGCGATCACACGCACAATAAGCCCCGCCATAGGCGCGAATGCCGGGCAGATTTAAAGGGTGCAATCAGACACCAACATCTGGGAAGCGCCCCGCACCCGTCGGCAACCCATTTTGCTCTGCTGCAGAAGCAGAGTAAAACGACACCGGAGAAAATCCAGTAGTAAATGGGTTGCTACGGGCCATGGACAGACTTTCCCCTGTCTGGTCACTCCAGCGTGCTCTCATGGCGTCGGGATGGTCTGATCAGGCCATCCCGACTCCATGCCATCCCCCCCCTCTTGATATGCGCATCATCACAAACTTTTACAGTACACCATCTTTATTTGACTGAAGGATTAATATGTTTTGAGCACTTTAATTGTAATATGGATTGTTTTATCTTGTTTTTATATGTTTTTATGCCTGGGCACCCGTTGCCCCTGAATGTGAGCCGCCCTGAGCCCACTTGCGGAGGAGGTCGGGATAGAAATGCAATAATAAATAAATAAATAAATAAATCATAAACTCAATATGGAGCCCTCAGTGAGGAGATGTGATTCTTCATTGCTTCATTGAAGCACATAGGAAACAAATGGGGAAAAAATACCCGACTCACCCGCGGTTGTGTCTGATCACGCAGTGGCGGGCTGTGCTCGCAGCTTCCAAGGACTGTGTGATCGCACAACTGCGGGACAAATTCATCCAGAGGAAATAGCCGTGCTCCCCCCCCTTATCTCACACGTGTGACCGCCCCCAAGGTGTCACAAGACTCACTGTTATTTTTAGTGAGCTTCTGGGTATTTGTAATGACCACTGCAATTCCTATTGGCAGCCGAGGATAGGACTCACAATAATAGGTTTAAATTAAGGGTGGAAACTTTTTTACAGTAAGAGTTGTTCAACAGTCGAATCAGTGGTGGAAATGGTGGTGGAAACATTGGAATGGGCTGCCTAGGGAGGTGGTGAGCTCCCCCTCACTGGCAGTCTTTAAGCAGCGGCTCGACAAACACTTGTCAGGGATGCTCTAGGCTGATCCTGCATTGAGCAGGGGGTTGGACTAGATGGCCTGTGTGGCCACTTCCAACTCTGTGATTCTATGATTTTACACCTTGTACTTCACTTTGAATGTGACCCTTTTGATAGACTAGACAATAATTATCACTCTGTTCTTATTCAACTGTGTTTTGGCTGCAATTTTGCAGATGGCTGGTGTCCGTCTTAACATACATTAAAAACTGTATTCAGTGTAGCAGCCTGTGAAGAGAATCCTTTGCAGCTAGGAAGCTTTGAGTCCCACTGAAATAAAAAGGACTTAAGCAAGTGATTTTGGCCTGCTTGATCACTTTTGAGTTTCTGCCTATTATGTACCATGTCCCAAAAGTAAGTGTTCCAAATCAATAGACTTTGCTATTACATTTTAGCTCCAGCTTAGATATAAGCAACAGATATCAAGTTTTCTCAAGAGGATGTCTACCTGTGCTCTTACTTATATGGTAGCATTTAAAAGAAAATACACCAACTGGGTAACTGCTGTCGCATAAATGCACACTGAAAATATATGTAAAACATTTGCCAGCTCCCATTTTTTAAGAAGCTGTAACAACGCTGTGTCTTTTTTCCTGATGCAATGCTCCAAGGCAATGGGACCCAGGAGCACCATAAGAAATGAACACCTTATATGGCTGATATCTTTTTTTTGCACTCAGCCGTATAAGGGGAGATGTAAGGTGGTTTTCTCTCATCCAATTTTTCCTTAGTTCCACTTGAAAGATCCACGGAATTCAGCTTTTGTCTTTTAACTGAACTTCTGCAGTACTCTTGGTAATTAATCTCTGCTCCATTAGTTGTCAAATGGGATAAGGTGGGCATAGCATTATGTAAGACAAATCTCACAAGAACTACTCAGCTGCTGATCACTCTTGTAGGAAGGTCATGAGCGGAGTTAGGAAGGAAAACAGTGGGAAGTATGTCCCATAAAAATGTTAAAGATTATAGATAGTAAAGAGATTCATTTTAGAGTATAGCTGTTTTCTGACTTGGTGAACATACTCTAGCAAGAAATGGTACTGATCAGTGAAGGAAGCCATTAGATTCAATGCTGCAGTTTATTACTCCAGATGAAGCATAACTGGAGCACTAAGTTCTACACATAAGCTCAATAAGGAATAAAAAGGATGCTTTCTGGATTTATCGAAGGTGTTGTATATGATTTCAGTGTCCTTATAGACACTAGGAAATCCTTCATGGAGATTTGTCTTATAAATCTCCCCCACCCATGATATTTGTAAATTGTCTCCCTGTTCCCAACACCAAAGGAGAAAGTCCCAGTCCCAGTCTGGTTCAGGTTGTTACCCATGGAAGAAGATTGAGAATGAAGAACAATCAGATATATTTATGTAACAGTGATGGAGGAGTAGTGAGGCCATATTTTCATGCTGTGGCCAAATTCGTGACTTACAAGCACATCTTGCAATTCACCACATCCTGGACTATTTTCATTCTTTAGGTAGAACCTGAACATATTGAGCTTGACATGGTACTGGTGAATTCTCAAAATTGGTTACCATGTCAGAAAGTAGCTACTTATTGTGGGCACTGTGTCATCACCAAATCTGAATAGGCTATTAATTAATTGTTTCTTATAAAGAATTTAGAATTCAGATAACTGAGTGGGAAATGCAACAGAAGTATGAAGAGGTATATAAGCGATGGCTGATGCTGGCACCCTGCACAACACAAACAAGAGGCAATCTGTTCAGAAAGCAGCACAAAGAGTCTTCTAACCAAGGTCCTAGTCACACGGGCAGGAAAATGCGGGGGGAAACGTGGCTGTTAGCCCTGGGGCTAAAAACCGTGCGGTTGCTCGAGCAGACCTACCGATGGAGGTCCCGTGGTAGGGGGGAGGTGCCAATCACTCCACAGTTCTGTGGCGCGGCAAAGAAGCGGGGCGTGGGGCAAACGGGGTTGGTTTGTTTTTTTTAACTCAAATGTGCGCATGCTCCCTTGGGTGCTTGTGCGCATCCGTGGAGACTTTGGGGGAAAAAAACCTTTTTTCGAGGGGACATGGGCGGGCGCTGGAACTACCACCGGAAACGTGATCAGACGCCCGCCCTTGCCCCACGGTTTCAGGAAACTAGTACCTCCGAGGTACTAGTTTTCTACCACGCATCTTCCGCGGGAAGCCTCGGGTTCGCCACGGGAGCTCGACGCTTCCCAGATGTGGTGGTGAGATCGCACCTGGAAAATCCGCCTATCTTCCGTCCCTCTAGCATGCCTAATGCTCCGTGTGACTGCAGCCATAATTACTTTTTCATAAATTGAGTCAAATAACAGTGAGACAGCATAAAGCTGCCTCATATTGAATCAGACCATTGGTCCATCAATGTCAATACTGCCTATCCTGACAGGGTCTCAGACAGAGGTCTTTCACGTCACCTATTGCCTAGTCCTTATAAGTGGAGATACTGGGGATTGAACCTGGGACTTTCCACATGCCAAGCAGATTCTCTACCACTGAGCTATGGCCCCACTGAGCCACTTTCCCTTTGTAATATCCTAACTGTACATATTACAGCAAATTATTTAGAGTAATAGAAAATCCCAAATTGATTGGTACCTCTAAACAGTTGCATTTCTTCCTTTCCTAGAAGCCATGGGCTCTTTCCAAGTTACTCTAAAACCTGACGTTATTGTAAAACAACAGGTGTCAATATTAACATCTGCATTTTTGTCAAATCTCATCTGTATTTTGACCAACAGCCTGAAAGAACCCCATATGAATCACTGTAGTTCCACTTGAAGCAACATGAGGCTGACTGGTTCTCTCGGTGACTCTATGTGGTCCTTTCCGCATTTGCCTGCCACTCTGGATTTTCTCAGAGTTCAAGTCAAGGCAATTTAAGTCCATGGCAAAACAAAACAAAACAAAAGTCCAAATAACCTGAAGCAAGAGCAGGCTGAAACCAGGCTGACGGCTGAAGGGAGGTAATGCCATGCAGAATGGGGGGAGAACTCAGAATAAAAAGAAGGCTGAACTCGATTTTAGTGCAGAATGGGGGGTTGGGTTAAAAAGAGGCTTGAATTTGATTTTAGTGCACACTTGCTTGGAGGACACCGCGGTAAACATGGATTAAACGGAGAGTGCAGAAAGGGCCTGTCTCTCTCAGGGCTGCCTTTTAGCCTCTCCCCTCCTGGCCTTCCCCAAGTCTGGACTCGGCCATGCCTTCAGACCACACCACTCCCCACTGCTGCCTGGCTCCTGGCCAGCTTGTTCTCAGCTGTGTCAGAGTGATCTGCTTGGGTCCCAGCCATCTTCCTCTCCCAGCTTTCCTTGCATGGCTATGCTCAGCTTGGGTGGGGTCACATTGGAGCTTTGGGATGGCTCCCTGACAACCAGCAAAGTTCTTTTGCATCCCCAGTGCTGAAGGCTGAGCCTTGGAACTGAACATAGGCTTGGAGAACAGGACTAAACTTTGATAAGTTATGGACGGGGGGGGGGGACATTTACAGAGGGGTAAAGTGCTTTAAAAGAACAGATCTTGAGTTTCACTGAATTCATAGCAGATCTTGAGGGTTTCACTGAGCAACAGCAAGAATAGGAGGGGGTTAGGTATGTCAAAGTTATATAAACTGTAAGTGCACTTCAGCACAGCATATTTCAGCACATAACTGCTAGTAATTCAATCGGGAAATCAGTTTAATCAGGCCATTTCTTAGAGCAAATTAAAACGTAAGCCCAGTGCTATATAATGGCAATGAAGGCCACTTAGCAGGACCAGTAACAGTATAAAATTGGGATGGCTTCAGGTCATGTACTACTGCTTAAGCCTTTGCATGTGTATCGCAAATGGCTGTTTCCTCAGCTGGCTACATAAAGAGAGATGGCAAAAGAAGGACTGCAATCCTCCCTCACTGCCTGCTTCTGGCACTAACAATGGCGTGCTCATTTCATGCCAACTGTGACACCGAACACCTAACAGCTGGCACAGCCAGCAGCCTTGGGCAGTCAGCGTATTTGATTCCTATCCTGGTGTTATGTCACCTCTCCTTTTCTGATCCTGGTGCATGTACAGAACCAGACTGCAACTTCCTAAACAGCAGCCTTACCAAGAGAACATGGTCCTTCCTCAAAGGCAAATTGGTTTCATGGGTCCACAGATTAGATCCCAGAAGTACATGTTGAACCATTTAGACAGCAGCCATTCCTTTTAATAAAAGAAAGGGTTGGGTCCTGACAATCATCTTTGATAATGGAGGGCTTGAAGAGCAGGTGAATGATCTGGTGAAGGTGCAAGAAACTGGCAAAAATGGGTGTCCTCCTTTCATCAGATGAAATTATCAATATCCAACCAAGAGTCCCTCCTCACCCTTCACAAACTATTTCAGTGCTATATAAGGGATCTGCAGCCAGACTCTAAGCTTCGTTTGGTGGTGGCAGCTGCCATCACACCAGCATGTTCCCCAAATAGGCATCTGTGCAGGGCCTATAATGTGCAAGGCATCCTTTACATGTGTAAGACCCAACATGCATCGCCTGGGCAATAAACTTTGGGATCTCTTACCTATGTATTCCAGGGTCCTGATTTGGAAAAGCACTCGAAAAGGGAGAAATAACTCTTAAATAACAGAGATATGTACTTTCCGAACAGTATAAAGAATGGAAAATATGGAATGGCAAGAATAGCAAAAAGTGACAGTACAATAAACTAATGCAAAACCTTTATATACGCCTGCCTGCCTATGAGCTGTCATTTATTGGGGGAGAAACCTGGACATGGAAGACTGGCCAGCAGTAAGACAAGACAGGGGTGCTCTGGGGAAATAAAGGGGAGAAAGAAAATATGCAAGCCTGATTCTGAAAAGTAAAAGATGGGTGAGAGTCCAGACCAGGAGAGGGTAATGAAAATCAGGCACAAGGATGACGTTCCAGGGTCCAAACAAGGGGAGGGCACAGTGATTTCCACCAAAGAGTAGGGGTCCCAGAAGTAAACCAACCAGAAAGTTGGGGAAGTAGGCTTGGATCCACAAAACCAGTTATGGGGTGCTAGGGGAGAAGTCCAAGGCAATGATTTCAGAAAGAGGAAGGAAGTAGACTAATCATGAGACTGGGGTGATGGACAGGATCCAGAAACCAGCTACAAAGGTTAGAGGTCCGGATGGTGATTTTTGATTTAATGACATCAACAGGGAGGCTGTGGCTCTACCTGGACAGGATTGGACTTAGGGTTGAAACCTGAAATCTGTTGGAGAGTTTGAAAATAACTGCTAAAGTTATGCCTGGGAGCTTCATTGGATTTAGTTTGGGGCACGGAGGGGTTTTGGCAGAATCAGGAGCCTTGGATATTGTCCAGCAAGCTTGAGTCAATATTCATAGCTAGGGATTGAGGGATCTTTAGAGGCTTGAGACAAAATGTCTTTTATCAGCATACTCCATAGAACATTCCAGCCAGTGGGCTACTGCCTTTTTAGAACATTCCAGAGAATTCTTGCTAGTTTCAGGGGGCCCCAATTTAATATCAAGCTGGATATTTTTAGGGCTTGACAATTAGGGGGTTCCCCATGTCAGGGTAGTCTTGTAGGTGGCAAGCATAGCAAAAGGAGATGCCTTCAAAAATAATCAGGATTTGGTTTGCATAGAATAGTTCTGCTGAGTCTGATTACCCACAATTGGGAGGGATTAATACAAATCCAGCACATTCTTTCCATCAAATCAAGTCAGCTGCATGTTCATCTACAAATGTCTAATGTTTCCATCATCATTCTAGACAAAGGGGGGACCTATGAGGACTCCCTGGGCGGGGGCTCATCCCCAGTTCCTCCTCCTCCCCACTCTGTCTCCACTTTCCCTCACAGTCACAGCTCCCATAGCTTTCCCCCATTCCCTGCTTCCTCCCTCCCACTTCCCTCTCTCAGTTTCCCTCTCTCATCTGCCTTTCCTTCCTTCTCCCTTGCCACTTCTCTTTTCCTGCTTCTTTTCATCTCTCCAGGGTCCCACTTTTGCCTTTTCTTTCCCCCCTCCCTCAGTTCTCATCCATCTTCCTTTTTCTTTTTCCTCTCTACCCACTCTTTTAATCTCTCAAGATCACAGTATTAAAAAAAAAAAAACTTTTGAAATTTTATTTTATCTCTTCCTTTTTCAATTTAACATTTTTATTCAAATTTGTACCAGGTTCCATTGTGTGCTTTTTTTAAAAAAAAAATTCATGCTCTGGGTCCAGCTTCAGAATTAGATACATAGATGCTTATAATATCTGCACTGCCACAATCTTTTTAAAGGGCATGCATCATAATGATACAGTCGTTCACCATCATTAATCCCACGATGCAAATTAATCAATCAGATAAATATGCACAACAAATAGGCAAGTGCAATAATGATCAGTGGCTTTGCATCCATAAGTGTTACAATTTCCCATGCAGTACTATCTTTGTAAATGAAATACCTATCAGCAACAAATTGAGATGCATGGTAATGAATCCAACACATTTCGGCACAGAGCTCAAATGTTTCAAAGGCAACCCATGTTCAAAAAAGGGACTCCTTTTGCCCTGATCTGGATGGCTTAGTCTAGCCTGATCTCATCAGATCTTGGAAGCTAAGCAGGGCTGACCCCGGCAAGTAGTTGGAAGGGAGACCTCCAAAGACGCAGAGGCAGGCAATAGCTAAACCACCTCTCTGAAGCCCAAACCCCACTAAGGGTCACCAGAAGTCAACTATGACTTCCAGGCATATACACATACACACACACGCAAATACCCAAAAGGGAGGGGGGGGAGGACTCCTTTTGTATGGAAAAGAGCCAGTCTTAAAATCCTTGAACAAAGAAATCACTTCTGTTTCTAAGGGTTACCTAGTTTGGCACCCTTGGAAATGGAATTCATTTCT
Source organism: Gekko japonicus (assembly GCF_001447785.1). Lineage (NCBI taxonomy): Eukaryota > Metazoa > Chordata > Lepidosauria > Squamata > Gekkonidae > Gekko > Gekko japonicus. The sequence goes on along the minus strand of NW_015165242.1, from coordinate 416,611 downwards.
GTGTTCATTATTACTTTGTCAGTCAATTCTGATTATTTATGGAATTTCTTTGGGGCTGGTTTCTATTTCTGTATCTTTTTTTCTGAATACCAGGAAATTGACATTTATTGATAAGGATCTAATCCCTCCAAGCCTGCTTGTACACTAAACAGAAAAGTAACATACACAAAGGATTCCTGTTGGTGTGTCTGTGTGACTCTGTCATTTGAATGTCACAGCTTGTTTGCAAGTAAAATCTCTGCTGTAACAGAATGTTCACATTCTTTCCCTCTCCCCAGGCCCAGCCCACCCTTTAGGTTGTTGCATCAAGATGACTCTGAGCCAGTAACAGGAACGAAGGAGGAAACAAAGTAAAACAACAGAACAAAACAGAAGGCAGTGGTGAGATTGAACTGATGCTTATTACAGTCACCACCATCTCACCACTGTCAGGAAATCTTTGCAGTAGTCCAGTCTAAGCAATGGCAGTTCAGCAGCCTTTTTCCTGCTTAGGCTGGTTTATCAGCTATGACAATCAAGTAGGCCTGGCTAGTGCCCTGGTCATTATGGCGATATCACCATCTTACCTTCCTCACACACAGTATTTTTTTGTTTCTTCTTTCTTGCTTGCTGAGCAGCCCCTATATCTATTTTCTTCTTATTTGTTGGTCTATGGCTGTCCCACTATATCACTTTATTATAGGGTTACCAGGTCCCCTCACTGCTCTGGCAGGGGGATTGGAGGGGTTATTCCAGGGGTGGGCAGGAACATCACATGTGACATCAGGGCCATTGCACAGCGACGTCCCTGTTTAGGGGCAGGGTTTCCCCTACCAACCATCTACTCCACAGTGAGGAGAAGCTCCTGAAACTGGGATCTGGGGGCTGGCAACACTACTTTATTATATATTTTAATGCTGGCCCAGCCCAAGGACTTGAGGGAAGAAACAAAATCACCTTCTTATCTTTTACTTCTGAAACTGCACACAAGAGACTTTTGGAAGTTCAACTATAGCCAAAATATTTTGTTTAACTTGAAGGGGGAAATGTCAGGTCGAATCAGGGGTTGGATGCATGAGGCGAACTGATAAAAAAAATCAGAGGTAGCTTTGTCATCACACTAAATCCAGCTAATTTGTTGCCAACAAGTAAGGGTTTTTGTTTTTCAGCAAGGTCTTTGAAACATTGAGAAGAATGGCTTTCTTGTCAGTTTCTGCTTTAACTCACAAACATATTGCACTGACACTTCATGTTTAAAAGGCAGGAATGTAAAACCAAGTTCCCCACATCCTTCTATACAGGGCTTTTTTTGTAGAAAAAGCCCAGCAAGGAACTCATCAGCATAATAGGCCACACCCATGACAGTGCAACTCATTAGCATATTTGGCCACACCCCATGCCTTCCTTTGGCTTGCCTGGGTGTCCCGCAGCTGTGGAGAGCCCAAGCAATCCAGCCCTTGGACAGGCTGGGGAAGGCACAGGGAGGCATTTAAATGGCTCCTCGAACCTTCCAGGCCCCCCCCCCGGCCTGCCCACCTCAGAGTCATATGGGGGGGTTGCTCTCCAGGCCTTCCCTGTGTAGCCACGCATGCAGCAATTTTGGCTGTAGTGTGCATGGCAAGCTCTGAAGCCAGATGGAACTCTGTTCCTGTGTGTTCCTGCCCAAAAATACTCCTTCTTCTACATATACAGACCAAGGGATCTCTCTTTAGAGCTATCTCCCTTTTCACTGGGCAGGGATTAATTCTCTTGACTAGAAACTCTGTCAATTTTCGGCTTGAATGGGGATCTTCCATGATCCTCTTATTCCTTTTTGCCTCCTTCCCAGTTTTCAGTCAGTGCTAAACTGTCTCTTCTTCAACTGTAAGTTCCCAACTGTCCTTTCTTAACCAACGCTCTTTCTTTGAGCAGTCTGCCACTGAAAGGTTCTCAGATTCTGTGAGGCATTACCCTTGACAGTCTGTCACAGTAAAGCTGTAGATAGGTGGGCAAATAAAAGTTGGTTGGTTGATAGGTCAGAAGGAAGCAGGAAAAGGGGAAAGACTATGGGGCTTTAGGAGAAGGGAAAGGGGAAATAGGGGAAATGAGATGCCCCCTGCAAGTTCTTGTAGATCCCCAACTTGTTTTCTTATATAATCTTATTTTTAATGAATTCCTACTTTTATTTGATGATATTGTTTTATTTTTCTCTTCTAAGTTGTCTGGAGAGCTCTTCTAAGTAGAAAGGCTGGACATAATTCTTATAATAAATGATCACTAAAGGATAAAAGGGAAAGGCCCTAGAACATATTAGTACTAATGAGGAAATTTACTAGTAAGGAAGAGCATGGATTGCAACCTTGTAAAGGTGACTTTGGGGAGGAGCCAAAATTCAGTGATAGATCATCTACTCTGAACAAAGAAGTTCCCAGGATCAAATCCTGGCATCTCCAGTTAAAAGGATCAGGCAATAGGTGATGTGAAAGACCTCCATCTGAGACTCTGGAGTGCTGTTGCCAGTCTTAATGGACTATAGTAATTTTGACAGGACAAGGGTCTGATTCAGAATAAGGCAGCTTCATGTGTTCATGTGTGTTCAAACTTCTAGATGCTATGATTTGCCTATTAGTACCCTCTATGGGGTACACCTGAATTCTGTGCTGCTTCACCAGTGTTTTCCTCACAATTTGAGGCACCATTTCAAGTTTAAATGGACCAGGTAGCAAGCTTCTGTATATAGGCAGTAAGATTCACACAGCAGCTCTTGAAGATGTTCAGAGCTCCTGCCTTCCAAACAGGTAACCCCAGCTGCTTCTAACTTTCTAAATAACATACTTGTCATATAATGATGCTATTATTGTGGTCACCCTAAAACCAATGAGTCCACTCCACTCGTACCAGGTGGCAGCATCGCAATTACTAACTCCTGCTTTCATAATTAACTAATCATCAGTGGAACCTTAAGGATTCTTCTTCTCGTTGTTCTCATAATTGAGAACGAGGCCTGTGCCAAGATTATTGGCCTTTCTTATCTGAGAAAAGTGCAACTCTGTGTTCTTGCACTGAGCTATGAGCTCTCTCCTGCATGAAAGGAAAGCTGCTCAAAAGACCTGAAGTAGGTTTTGACTTGGTAAAACAGCAGCATTATTTCAAAAGCTATTGCTCTGCTTTTGGAACAGCACTCACTTCCAAAGTCAACATTTATTGTTGCATAAGCAGATAGCCTGTGGTGTGCGGATACGTTGTTAACTGTCAGGAATACATAAACATATGGCTGATTTTTCATCTGTACCACAGTCCTTGCATCCAAGAAAGCACCATATCATGCCTATGATTCACACTGTGGTTGATCCAAATGACCTTCTCTATCTTTTGTATCAATTAGACGTTAAAGAGCTTTGCGCACAAAAAAAGTATGTGATATATTCTTTTTTCTGATGAAATGTAGATAACTAATGTAAATTGTGTGGGCATCTTATTCTAGCTTTAGCATTAACCTAGATTTACCAATGCTGGCCACATTGTCTAGGATGGGCAATAGGACTTCTGATACCTTTAAGAAAAAAAGTGGCCCAGTACTAGGGTTGCCCACCCCCCCGGTTTGCCAGGAGTCCCCCGTTTTTTGGGGGGTTCTACCCGCCGCCGGCCAGAGGGCCAGTGGGGGAAGCCCCACCCCCAACACCCACAGCCACCCATCTCTCTCCCTTTAAGGGTGTGCAACCCGTGTTTCATCCCAAGGGTGAACTCCGCAAGCTTGCAGGGAAAAGCCAGCTTCGTTCTTAAAAGGGAAACTCAGCTTCTCTTAAAGGGGAAACGCCAGCTGCTGGCTACTTTAAGTGCAGGGAACTGCTGTTTCTGGAGATCCGGCGCACGGCGGGGGGTGGGGGTGGCAGACATCCCCAATGTGACATCATCATGTTGGGGATGCCCCACCCCTTCCAGGAACGCCCCCAAGTCCCCCGCTGAGGGTGGAAGATGGTCTTGGCAACCCTACCCAGTACTGAAATGGGAATGATAAGAAGGTGGGACTGAAAAGAGAATGATAAGAAGGCAGGAATCAAATCAGAAGAAGATTAATGCAATGGATACAAAAATAATCAAGATTTGAAGTAAAGTTTTATCTATATGGGACAAACCAAGAGGAACCTTTTTTTTCCCAGCAGTGAGAATACGGCAAGTCATTGTAACAGAGTTAATGTATGAATGTAAATACATGAAATACAGACTGAAATAATGTGCCGAGTTTTCAAACATTAAAGAAAGTATTAACAACAATAAGTACAAACTGGATCATCAAGAGAAGATTTTACAGGAAATGTAAAATTCATTTTCATCCATACTCAATTTTGGATTGTCTTGTAACATCCAAGAGAAGATTATAGTTAAACAGTAACTTTAATAATAGAGGGGAAAGGCAACACTAGAGAGGCAAATCAAATTCCAATTCAGCAAGAAAAACAAGAAAATTCAACCCAAGAGTCAACCAGCTGGTCAAGAGGAAGAATAAAGGAAATTTGACTGCAAACAGAAATGTAAAAAGAGTGATTGGAAAAACGGGGGGGGGGGGAATCAAGAAAGAACTCTATGAAAGTAAAGGTCAAAAAATAGGATATTGATAGTCAACATTTGAATGGCTGCAATGAAGCTTACTCTGACCAAAGTCACATAACTGACTGGCTCAAGTAGAACTCAGGAGGGGACTCCCTCAGGCTTTGGCATCATAACTGGACTCCAAAGGCATGCTGGCCCAATGGAATTTGATTGTCACCTTGCTTATTTAATATATACGCAGAGTACATCATGCGAAATGCTGGCCTAGATGAATCACAAGCGGGAATTAAGATTGCTGGGGAAAAGATCAACAACCTCAGATATGCAGATGATACCACTCTAATGGCTGAAAGTGAAGAGGACCTGAAGAGCCTCTTGTTTAGAGTAAAAGAGGAGAGCGCAAAAGTGGGCTTGAAGCTCAACATCAAAAAAACTAAGATCATGGCATCCGGCCCCATCACTCCTTGGCAAATAGAAGGGGAAGTCGTGGAAGTAGTGACAGACTTCACGTTCCTGGGATCCCAGATCACCGCAGACTGTGACTGCAGCCATGAAATTAAAAGACGCCTGCTCCTTGGGAGGAAAGCGATGGCGAACCTAAACAGCATGATAAAAAGTAGAGACATCACCCTGCCAACAAAAGTCCGCATGGTCAAAGCAATGGTATTCCCAGTAGTCATGTATGGCTGCGAGAGTTGGACTATAAGGAAGGCCGAGTGCCGAAGAATAGATTCTTTTGAACTATGGTGCTGGAGAAGACTCATGAGAGTCCCTTGGACTGCAAAAAGATCAAATCAGTCAATCCTAAAAGAAATCAACCCTGACTGTTCCCTGGAAGGCCAGATAATGAAACTGAAGCTCAAATACTTTGGCCACCAAATGAGAAGGGAGCACTCACTGGAGAAGACCCTGATGCTGGGAAAGATTGAAGGTCAAAGAAGACGGGGACGGCAAAGGATGAGATGGTTAGACAGTGTCATCGATGCAACGAACATGAAATTGAGCCAACTTCAGAGGACGGTGGAAGACAGGAGGGCCTGGCGGGAGATGATCCATGGGGTCGCGAAGAGTCGGACTCGACTGTGCGACTGAACAACAACAACAAATCTACTTGGCATACCTTATGTGTACATGGAAGGAAAACAGGTACAGTGCATAAAGCTGTGCCAAGGCTAGTCAGAGTGGGACTTCCAGGAGTCTGTAGGAAATAGTCTCGAAAAGTTATTTACAGTGGGAACTAATCCACACTGGGTTTGGGAAGGAAGATTTTAATTAGGAACTCTGCTGAAGATCGGCCATTTAATAAAGTTGTGCCCTTTCTTTAAACTAACATCTGAGTCTCATTTGGAGGCATGGATTCTCAGCAGGGGTGTGCATAATTTTGGGTGGTATTTGTTTAGCTTAGCTTTCCCCCTTTGTTTTCATGATGACATCAATTGATTATATTCATTATTCACTGCCAATGGCTTCAACAGGAACCAGCTGTAACTTGTTTTCTTCATTCATCTGGGATGAAATTATCTACCCTTCACTCAAGGGATCCTTCCTGCCATATTTTGGACTAATAGGAGCAAGTGTCCCTATTTTCTGGGCAGTGAAAATGGTTGCTTGCAAACTGGGCACAGACAGACATATAGCAACCCAAGAAAGCAGATGAATAGTAGGGGAATTGTCATGCAGAAACATAATTCAAAGTGCTGGTTTTGGGCATAATTTAAAGTGCTGGTTCTTACCTATAAGGCCCTAAATGGCTTAGGGCTAGGATACTTATCAGATGAGATCCCTTTTCCAAGTCCTGCTCCCTGGGCCCACTGCCCATTGCCTGTAGAGGTAAAGTGGGTGTTGACCAGAGACAGGGCTTTTTTTGGTGGTGACACCATGCCTTTGGAATGCCCTCCCCTTTGAGGATCACCTGGCACCTACTGTCCTTCCCTTTAAGCACCAGGCCAAAATGCTTCTTTTTACCCAAGCTTTTAACTAAGGGGTCCCGGGGGGAGGGTCAGAGTCTAACCTCATCATCATAATTTTAGTTAGCTCTGTTTTATGTGCTTTATACTCTGGGACACTTTTATTGTTTTTTAATTGGTACGTTTTTTTGATTTTCTTTTCATATGATTTAAAATTGTTTTTACTGTTATTTTGCTCTGTTTTACTGATTTAGTTGTGAGCTGTTTCAAGCAGGTATGGACAGTTGGCACACGTATTTTCTAAATCAGTCAATCAATCAGTCAATCAATTAATCAATCAGGGAGCTTACTTTTACCAAAAATGGAACACATTGGGAAGAGAAGAGAACTTTATATTCCCTCCTGTTCCTTACCTCCTCACAATGAGAAATTGTTTTTTTCCCTACCAGTGCTGCTGGCTGCTGGGGCCCTGGAAATGGCCATGGTACAGATCAAGTCACTCATGTTTACCCTGTGGCTCCTGTGAAAACCTCATCACTAATTTCTTGATCTCATCTTCTTTGGCCATTAGTCTCTCCCCCTCTCCCCCTGCATTGCTTATTAGAGAGTATACCTTGAGAGAAGCTGGCATGGAAGATACCATCTATCACTGAGGGTAGGGTGAGGTATGACATTTGCCAAGCTCTATCTTTTCCCCTTCTCCCTCCCCTCTAGCCTGCAGGACTGCCTACCTGCATATTACATATGCAAGCAAAACATTTGCTCCAATGGATAAACCAGAGAAAGTAGAGCAGCAAGCAAACAGAAGCCACTGCTTCTGCAACTTATGTAGAATAAAATCAAAAGCAGCACTGTGATTAGGTGTAAAGAATTGTTTGGAAAGATGGACCTTTCAGCACAGTCCTCTTGGTAGAAAGATCTGCATGTACCTCTCTGCTGAGTCTGGCTGGAAAACATTGCAGCCCTTGCAAATAGTGGTGTGCATTAAAAGAACTGGTATTTTTCAGGTCTGGGTATAATGGAGCTCAAAAATATCAGTATTCGTGGTTTCCCATGTTCCAAATACTGGGATGGTATACGGGGGGGGGGGGGGGTTTTTTTTTTTCTTCCAATATTTTTCAGCTCCATTATTCAATGTGGGAAATCTTTCCAGGAGGCTGATGGCACTGTTTTTAAAGGTATTTGCACCAAAACTGCAGGGGCACTGCTGCTGTCTGTCCTTTAAATAATCCCCAAATTCCAAAAGAATTGGACCAAGGAGTCCAATTCTATGGGTCCTTGAACAAACACTGGCTCCCAATACTCCCAGTTAATGCTGAATATTTTCAGGATTTTTTGGGGCCAATTTTTTTCGTATCCTGAAAAAAATTGTATATATTTCAGGGAGCTGAATATACTTTAAAATACTTATAAAGTATTTTTGGTATATTTTCAGCTCAGTTATATCTGGAGACACATCTTACTTGAATATATACTGAGTCACACTTTCTTTACTCTCCTTCCTCCCCCCCCCCCACTTTCTTAAATCCTTAACTAGACTGTCGGATGCTAGTATAACAGCCAGAATTTCACATTTCTGAATATTGCTGACAGTTCTTTAAATTGAAATTAGTTATGATAGCTATATTAACAAAGGACATTTTGGATTCTGGTTTTGGTTGCTTAATATCCCAACTAACACTCCTGGGAAATGGTTTCATTTGAGTCCATCTACTGAATACAAATGGAAGTGGAAAGAAGGGAGTCTTTTTTTGGAAATATTATTGACATAAAGACAGGTATAATTAGTAGCAGGCAACTTGTAGAAAACTGGAATATTGAAGATCATTGTATATGTTGCTGTTGTTTCTCCATCCCTCATGAAGAGAAGGTTAGGAATAATGCAAGTCATCATTCAATGATTTGAAGATCACTGTAACTAAACACCAACTTTCCATTTCAGGCTACTGTCTCTGGAGAAGGACTAACAACGCAAGTTGAAAGCTCTAAAAAGTCAACTCAGTAGTCAGAAACTCTCTTAGCTCACTGTCAAGCAGCGACTAGAGTGCAGGTCAGCTAGCAGTGGTCAGAACCATGGCTAGGTCACTGTGTAGGCTGAATATAGGCTCACCAGCAAACAAGGAGTTTGGAAAAGACTGGAAGTAGCACAGCAGGGAGGTGGCTGTCTTCGGCTTCCTGGAAAGAACCTCACAGGATTATAGGGTCCATGCTCTGTTGTGAAGACGTGTGCTTTAATAGGGCTAGAGTCCTTCCATTTGCTCCTGGACTTAGGCAAGGTGTGACCAAAAGTCTCTCTGCACTGCAGATCATTCTGGGGTTGAATCCCTATTCACTACTCCCCTCCTCATTGGTGCTGGAGCACCAAGCCACCTTTCTCCAGGTCGCTGTCAGTTTACTCATGTAAACATAGTGTGGGTGAGCAGGACATGAGAGCTCCTCCACAGCAACCCTTTTGCTATTGCCACTGGTAGCTGCTTGTTGTACTCTCTTCCTCCTCTGAACAACAGTTTTGTTGAAAATGAGAAAGAGGGCTGTCGAGTGAGCAAAGGGATCTGTTGCTCCTTGCTGCCACCAGTAGCAGCAGTGATGGACAGGGTTGCCAGCTCTGGGTTAGGGAATAAATGGAGATTTCAGGGGTGGAGGGTGGGGTTTGGGGAGGGGAGGACTTCAGTGGGGTATAATGCCTTACAGTCCACCTTCCAAAGCAGCCCTTTTCTCCAGGTGAATTGGTCTTTGTTGCCTGGAGATCAGTTATAATACTAGATCTCCAGGTACCACGTGGAGGTTGGCAGCTCTATGGAACAGAGGTGGATAGTGGCTCACCTTTGGCTCACTGGAGCTTCAGCAGCTCTCTGAAGATAGCAACTCCAGACACTAGCTCAGACAGCAGGGTATGAAAACCTCCGGTAAAGTGAAATAAGTTTAGTCGATATATTGTATTGGAGGTTTGTGTCTGTTTCTGTGTGTACTGGACCTACGAGGTATAAACTGTTTGTATTTAAAGTTATGGGACTAAGAGTGTATATCACTGAGGTGAAATATGGGTGATTACACTATTCTTTGGTTTGGAGGCCTGTCTGATACAGTTGGCATTCCAAGTGAATGAGCCATGAGAACCCCCCCCCCCCGGGGGGGGATCTCATATTCTTCTTGGGCTCTCCATGGCACTGACTACAGTCATTCCTCTTTCCTTCTCTTCATCCCACCTACCCACCTACCTTTTCCCATTCCCCCTCCAGTCTCTGTCCCCTTCCTCTCTCACACACTTTCTACTTTCCCTTTTTTGTTCCTTCTTTCTCTAGCTTTACCTTCCCTTCCTCTGATCATTTATGATTTTAGTCTCTCTTTCTGCCCCTTCCACTGCACTGAAACTGAGACACAGAATTCTCAGCAACGTTGGTTGCAGGTTGCCTAAAGGTAAAGGTTCCCTTGCTCGAAAGCCAGTCGAAACCGACTCTAGGGTTGCGGTGCTCATCTCCGTTTCAAAGCCGAAGAGCCAGCGCTGTCCAAAGACATTTCCGTGGTCATGTGGCCGGCATGACTAAACACCAAGGCACACGGAACGCTGTTACCTTCCCACTGAAGTGGTACCTATTTATCTACTTGCAATTTCTTGCTTTCGAACTGCTAGGTTGGCAGGAGCTGGAACTAGAGACAGGAGCTCACTCCATCATGCGGCACCCGGGTCTCGAACTGCTGAACTACTGACCTTCCACAGCCTGCAGTTCAGCGTCTTAACCACTTGAGCCTAGCAACCCTCAATATGGCTGCTGAGATCTCACAATGTACACTCCCAAGATCAGTGACATATTTTTCTTAAAGAAGAAGACTTTGGTTCAGTAATTTTTGGGTTTACTAACCCCTACCGAAAAAATCCTTCTCATTAATTTTATTATTTGTATATTTTCTTGGTGATTTTAAAATGTTGATATTGTTTTCATTAGATAGACAAAGAAATAGATATTTTAGCTGTTTCATGATTAGAAGAAATGGAATATAAATGTCTAAATAGATATAATATTTATTTTAACTACCTTAGTAGCAGATGAACTAACGTGGCACACAGTATCTGTCAGAGAAATATATTGTACTGAAAAGGATGGGCATTCGTAATACTCTATATACCTGATCCATATGAGGAAAAAAATGATACTACCACCTCCAAGATATTCAAATAAATGTTCTCAATTAACTCTCAGTGGACCCCATGTGCACTTTTTTTGGTAAATGACCAAATGATAACGTTTTTGGTATTCTGGTGATCAATCATTAGAGCAAAAACTTCAATTCTACAGTAGACTGAGACAATATAATCATATCATCAGTGTATAATAATATCTGTGCCAACTAAAATATAATTAGTAGAAGGTGGTATTGATTCCTTTTCAGACCATCCATCACTCTATTAATGTAGAGGTTGAAACGGAAAGATGCCAAGAGGCAACCTTGTTGTACATTTTTTTTCTGACACCCTTTGAAAGACCTTTTCATATGAAATCTCTCTCACACATACAAAAAAATGTACACACAGATTGTTACATCAAATATACAAATTCCTTTTCCAGTTTCATATGTTGCTGCTACTCATGTTATTTGCCATGCAAAAACAACATACACTATACATTAATTTTAATGAGACGTTTTAATATGTGGGAAAAAACCAGTGGAGAGAAAAAAATCATGGCTTTGTTTCTCACATAGAAGAAACAAAATCAAAATGGACATAGTCGAATCAGACAAGAGAACTCTGTAAATCCATTCCCATCCCTACCATAAATCACTAGTATTTTCACATCTTGAGTATTCAGTGCACAAGAGAAAAGTTGTGTGATTTGCCATAAAATCTGACTCACTAAAGAATCATCCAGGTAGCTTACAAGGCATCTAATTTATTTATTTATTGTATTGTATTTATACCCCACCCTCCCCGCGAACGGGCTTAGGGCGGCTCACATAGGGCACTAAGTGCATACAATATACAAAATTACATAATATAAAAATACAGATTTTAAAACAGATTAAAATCAATTCCATGGATGCACATATAAACTCCTAACATCTTGCGTAGCAGGGGGAAGGCTGGGGTAATAGAAAGATGTTACCCAGCCCCCCAGCAGTCTCTCTCTATACAGGAGCAGTGGTGTAAGTGGCCATGGCGGCTCCTACTCATAAGCCTGGTGGAAGAGCTCCATCCTGCAGGCCCTGCGGAACTGCATAAGGTCCCACAGGGCCCTGATCTCTTCCGGGAGCTCATTCTACCAGGTAGGAGCCGCCACTGAGAAAGACCTGGCCCTTGTTGCCACAAGCTTGGCCTCCTTAGGGCCCGGGGTCACCAGCCGGTGTTGTGACCCCAACCAAAGTGCTCTTTGGGGAATATATGGGGAAATGCGGTCCCTCTGGTAGGTCGGACCCTGGCCATGTAGGACTTTAAAGGTAAGCACCAGCACTTTGGAGCAAATCCAGTATGCTATAGGTAGCCAGTGCAGCGCTTTTAGCACAGGTTGGGTGTGCTCCCAGCCCGAGACGCCCACCAACAACCTGGCCGCATCATTCTGCACCAGCTGTAGCTTCCGGATTTGCGACATAGGCAGCCCCATGTAGAGAGCATTGCAGTAGTCTAGCCTCGAGGTGACCGTCGCATGGATCACTGTAGCTAGGCCATTGCGGTCAAGGAAAGGAACCAACTGCCGTATCAGCCGAAGATGATAAAAGGCCGATATGGCAGTGGCCACCACCTGGGCCTCCATTGTTAAGGTCGGGTCCAGGAGCACTCCCAAACTCCTAACCTCTAAGGCTGGCACCAGGGGTGCCCCGTCAAAGGTCGGGAGTGGGAGCCCTAACCCCAATCCGGTCCGACTCAAGCACAGGACCTCCGTCTTCACCAGGTTTAACTTCAGCCTGCTCAGCCTGAGCCACCCAGCCACAGCTTGTAAAGCCCGGTGCAGATCTTCTGGGTTGGAGTCTGACCGGCCACCCAACATCAAATAGAGCTGGGTGTCTTCTGCATATTGATGACACCCCAGCCCATGCCTCCAGACAATCTGGGCGAGGGGGCGCATGTATACGTTAAACAGCATCGGGGAAAGCACAGCCCCCTGAGGCACCCCACACTCAAGCGGGTGCCTCTGGGACTGTTGCTCCCCTAGCACTACCCTCTGTCCCCGACCTTGGAGAAACGAGACAAGCCATTGAAGGGCAGGCCCCCTGTTCCCCACGTCGGCAAGGTGGTGGGCCAGCAGCTGGTGGTTGACCGTATCAAATGCGGCCGACAGATCTAACAACAACAGCGCCATCACACCACCTCGATCCAGGTGTCTACGGAGGTCATCAGTCAGGGCAACCAGTACTGTCTCTGTCCCATGTCCCGGGCAAAAACCGGACTGGAATGGGTCAAGGACAGAAGCGTCATCCAGGTAACCCTGTAGCTGTACCAAAAGATTAAAAAATTAGTTAAGAAAAAAGCCACTGTACTCCTATTGAAGTGGATATATTTTCTCTAAACCACATCTTCCATTAGAGAATCAAGAGAGTGTTTTACAGTGCTGTCCTAAGAACCTATTTAACTCAATTGTTTAGGATTGCACTGTGAATTTCTCAGGTACCTGGTAAAGCAAAGTTCATACTAGATTCTGTCTACCCATTACTCCTCACCTCAAGGTATCACTCAATGCTTCTTGACTTAGACCTTCTTGACTTAGCCCTTCTTGACTTAGCCCTTCAGTGCAGATTCAAAGTGTGTGCTTATCCTTTGTTTAACTCATAATAAAAGAGCTGTGAGATCAGGGATGGAATTTTCACCACTGCATAGCAATCAAGTACGCTTCTACATGATCTCTAAAGGAAAATTCATCATTGCAGACACTGGTCAATATCAGCAGCTGCTTTTTCTTAGAGGTTAACAAATTGCAGACTGTGCCCCAATTCATATATTACCAATGTGATGTGAATGCTGGTTCCCTGTAGCAGAATCCCATGTAAGTAGTGGAAAGTGCAGTCAAGTTGCAACTGACATGATGACCTCATAAGGTTTTCAAGGCAAGAAGTATTCAGAAGTGGTTTTCCATAGCCTGCCTTTGCATAGAGACCCTAAACGTCTTTGATGGTCTCTCCCATCCAAGCACTAACGAGGGCCAACCAGGCTCAGTTTCTGAGATCTGAGGAGAGCAGGCTAGCCTGGGCCATCCAGGTCAGGGCATGGACTTCCATGCCACTCTGATAATATTTAACTGGTGGATGGATGTTTGCCATGAATAGCTCTTCTCAGCTCCAGTTAAAGCAGTTGTCTTCTTGGCAAGGTGTGATGTTTGATTTATTTCTTAAGTTGCTTAGAATAGTAACTCTCTCCACAGTGGCTCCCTGTCATTTTTTGCCTGCTGTTCTCTTGATTGCTCTTGGTTCATGCTAATTTATGAAATAAGTCTCAGATCAGGAAGTTATGGCTATATTTCCTAGATCTAGAAGTAGAGAGTGGTTGTAATATAGCTGTTAAGGGGGTGAGCTGCGCAACAAGCCACTTCCACATCATCACCAGCTTGGTTGGCTTTAAAAGTGAATTAGACAAATTCTTGGAGGACAGATCCTTCAACAGTGCCTATAAACCATGATGACTAAAGGGAATGCCCATGTTCAGAATACCAGTGCTGAACATTAGTGTTGGTGGTGAAGGACAACAGAGGGAAACTTTGGCCTCTATACCCTGCTCATAGGCCTTCCTATGGCAGCTTGTTGGCCACTATATGCAAACAGAAGCTGGACAACATGTTCCAGCCAAACTGCTTTTAATGTTCTTAAGAATCTCATTTCAGCCATAAACTCAATAGAAACTCGTGATTGGCCCCATGGCCAGGCTTGCTGACTCATTTACCTCTTGTGGCTTCCACTGAGAATGGCGTCAATCAGGGCATTCTCAATGGTATGGTATACCAGAGTTGGTGGATTGTGGAAGGGGAGGGTGGATCTCTGTGTAGGACATGGGGAGAGTAGCCTCCTTGATGTGATTGCATGACCTGGAGGATAAAAGAGCTGGTAGTTAGTGAGGTGGATGTTGTAAATATGAGAGCCAGAGATAGGGAGAATAGAACATTGCCCCCTCATAGCATGGTAGCAAGCCCCAACCCTAGAAGCAGAAGTTCAATGCCAATGTCTGCCCCAAGTCCATAGGCAATATATATTAGTCCAATGGGGAGAACTTGGAAAGTATTCAAGGGATTGGCTGTTTCAGTGGTGGCTGATAAATCCCAGTACAGGACCTAGGAAACCTCACTTATATTCTTTGAGCTGCACTATGGTAACAAAGAGTTTGTTATTTGGTGTCTTTATACCTTTTTTAACAGCCACAGTACATTAGCCTTAATCTCAGCCTCAGGGACTGATTGTTCTATCTACCTAAGAGAGTTGTTCTGAATACATTCTGAAGATTCTAAAGCAAGCATCTAAACACCCAGTATTAGTGGTATCTTCTACAGGGAAACTCCTGTTATGGAACACAGTAGCCTATCCCAATTGTCAGGTGTTATAATACAGATGTAATAAAGTAAAATAATTTAGTTCAGGCCAGAGGTAAAGTAGTGGAGGGGGCAGGTTGGAGACAGATAACAGGTCTTCTGGGCATGGCATGGCAGGAAGAAAGTTAGGACTGGCCTGGAAGTCTGAATCCCTGAGAGGAAACTGAGGAGTTTGCAGAATCATAACCAGTGTCAGATGTGGAGTCAGAATCCATAAATCAAGACAAGGTGAAGGCTAGGCCTAAAATCAGATTTAGGCAAGGGATGAAGTTTAGCCTTTAAAAAGCCAGGTCCCCATGTTACCAGCAAGTTGCTCAGACTGAGAGGACACCCTGGACATAAGAGCTCTATACATTTATGGTAATCTCATTGGTCCTTCCAATCAGTTAACCTCTGCAAACTTCATTAAACCCTTGTCTAGGTGCATAGTTCCCTTACTGGCCATTTTGAGATTGGTATTATGAGGCCAAGTGTGATCCCCTGGAGAAGGAAATTGCAACCCACTCCAGTATCTTTGCCAAGAAAACCTCATGGACAGTATCAAAAGGCTAAAAGATATGACGCCAGAAGATGAGCCCCTCAGATCGGAAGGTGTCCAATATGCTACTGGGGAAGAGCAGAGGGCAAGTACAAGTAACCCCAGAAAGAGTGAAGCGGCTGGGCCAAAGCCAAAAGGACGCTCAGTTGTGGATGTGTCTGATGGTGAAAGGAAAGTCCGATGCTGCAAAGAACAATACTGCATAGGAACCTGGAATGTAAGATCTATGAATCAAGGTAAGCTTGACGTGGTCAAAAATGAGATGGCAAGACTGAACATCGATATCCTAGGAATCAGTGAACTAAAGTGGACAGGAATGGGCGAATTTAACTCAGAAGACCATTATATCTACTACTGTGGCCAGGAATCTCGTAGAAAAAATGGTGTGGCCTTTATAGTCAACAAGAGAGTGCAAAAGGCAGTACTGGGATACAATCTCAAAAATGACAGAATGATTTCGGTCCGATTCCAAGGCAAACCATTCAACATCACAGTAATCCAAGTCTATGCCCCAACCACTGATGCAGAAGAGGCTGAAGTGGACCGGTTCTATGAAGACCTACAACACCTCCTAGAACTAACACCAAAAAATGATGTCCTCATCATCATAGGGGACTGGAATGCTAAAGTAGGAAGTCAAAAGGTAACTGGAATAACAGACAAGTTTGGCCTTGGAAAGCAAAATGAAGCAGGGCAAAGGTTAACAGAGTTTTGTCAAGAGAACACACTGGTCATAGCGAACACCCTTTTCCAACAACCTAAGAGGCGACTCTACACATGGACATCACCAGATGGGCAACACCGAAATCAGATTGACTATATAATTTGCAGTCAAAGATGGAGAAGCTCTATCCAGTCAGTAAAAACAAGACCTGGA
Source organism: Gekko japonicus (assembly GCF_001447785.1). Lineage (NCBI taxonomy): Eukaryota > Metazoa > Chordata > Lepidosauria > Squamata > Gekkonidae > Gekko > Gekko japonicus. Next base: position 400,276 of record NW_015165242.1, on the reverse strand, counting down.
GCTGACTGTGGTTCAGATCATGAGCTACTCATTGCAAAATTCAGACTTAAACTGAAGAAAATCGGGAAAACCATGAGGCCATTCAGGTTTGACCTAGATCACATCCCTGATGAATATACAGTAGAGGTGAAGAATAGATTCAAGGGTCTGGATTTGATAGATAGAGTGCCTGAAGAACTATGGACGGAGGTTCGTGACATTGTACAGGAGGCAGCAATCACCACCATCCCAAAGAAAAAGAAATGTAAGAAAGCAAAGTGGCTTTCTGATGAGGCTTTACAAATAGCAGAGGAAAGAAGGAAAGCGAAAGGCAAAGGCGAAAAGGAAAGATTTACCCAACTGAACGCAGATTTCCAGAGAACAGCAAGGAGAGATAAGGAGGCCTTCCTGAATGAACAGTGCAAAGTAATAGAAGAAAACAATAGAATGGGAAGGACTAGAGATCTCTTCAAGAAAGTTGGAGAAATCAAGGGAGCGTTCCATGCAAAGCTGGCCATGATAAAGGACAAAAACGGTAGGGACCTAACAGAAGCAGAAGAGATTAGGAAAAGATGGCAAGAATACACAGAAGAACTATACAAGAAAGACCTCGATGTCCTTGACAACCACGACGGTATAATCACTGACCTCGAGCCAGACATCCTGGAATGTGAAGTTAAATGGGCCTTAGAAAGCATTACTAACAACAAAGCTAGTGGAGGTGATGGTATCCCAGCTGAGCTATTCAAAGTCTTAGAAGAGGATGCTGTTAAAGTTCTGCACTCCATTTGCCAGCAAATTTGGAAAACGCAACAGTGGCCACAGGATTGGAAAAGGTCAGTATACATTCCAATCCCAAAGAAGGGCAATGCCAAGGAATGTTCAAACTATCGCACAATTGCACTCATATCACATGCTAGCAAGGTCATGCTCAAGATCCTACAAGCTAGGCTTCAACAGTACGTGGATAGAGAACTGCCAGAAGTACAAGCTGGGTTTCGAAGAGGTAGAGGAACTAGAGATCAAATTGCCAACATTCGCTGGATTATGGAGAAAGCAAGAGAGTACCAGAAAAATATCTACTTCTGCTTCATTGACTATGCTAAAGCTTTTGACTGTGTGGATCACAACAAACTATGGCAGGTCCTTAAAGAGATGGGAGTACCAGACCACCTCACATGTCTCTTGAGAAACCTGTATAAGGGCCAAGAAGCGACAGTTAGAACCGGATATGGAACAACTGATTGGTTTAGCATAGGAAAAGGAGTACGACAAGGATGTATATTGTCGCCTTGCTTATTTAATATATATGCAGAGTACATCATGCGAAATGCTGGCCTGGATGAATCACAAGCGGGAATTAAGATTGCTGGGGAAAAGATCAACAACCTCAGATATGCAGACGATACCACTCTAATGGCAGAAAGTGAAGAGGACCTAAAGAGCCTCTTGCTCAGGGTAAAAGAGGAGAGCGCAAAAGTGGGCTTGAAGCTTAACATCAAAAAAACTAAGATCATGGCATCCAGCCCCATCACTCCTTGGCAAATAGAAGGGGAAGTCATGGAAGTAGTGACAGACTTCACGTTCCTGGGATCCCAGATAACCGCAGACTGTGAAAGCAGCCATGAAATTAAAAGACACCTGCTCCTTGGGAGGAAAGTGATGGCGAATTTCAACAGCATGATAAAAAGTAGAGACATCACCCTGCCAACAAAAGTCCGCATGGTTAAAGCAATGGTATTCCCAGTAGTCATTTATGGCTGCGAGAGTTGGACTATAAGGAAGGCCATGCGCCGAAGAATAGATTCTTTTGAACTATGGTGCTGGAGAAGACTCTTGAGAGTCCCTTGGACTGCAAGAAGATCAAATCAGTCAATCCTAAAAGAAATCAACCCTGACTGTTCCCTGGAAGGCCAGATAATGAAACTGAAGCTCAAATACTTTGGCCACCAAATGAGAAGGGAGCACTCACTGGAGAAGACCGTGATTGTAGGAAAGATTGAAGGTCAAAGAAGACGGGGACGGCAAAGTATGAGATGGTTAGAAAGTGTCATAGATGCAACGAACATGAAATTGAGCATACTTCAGAGGACCGCGGAAGACAGGAAGGCCTGGCATGATCTGGTCCATGTGGTCGCAAAGAGTCGGACTCGACTGTGTGACTGAACAACAACAAAATTATGAGGCAGGAGAAATTGAGCAGCAGCTCCTCCTGGATGCAGACAGTCCTGGTAGCCAATTGAGCAATGCCTTAGAGCCTCTAACCCAATTTCTGGGTTTGAGCCTCAAGATGCCTGCCAGCAACAAGGAAGCTCTGGCAATGTCATTAACAGCCTTTATACACAATAAAAGGCAGGTACTGTACCTCTTAAGTAGTATTAGAAAATAGGCAACCACATGGGGTCTGCTACAGTCTACCACCATCCCAAAGTGATAGTGAATGTTGACATTATTGTATGGCAAAGTGCACAGTAAAGCCATTTCTCTTGATTCAGAGTGTTTACTGAAATATGTGATGCAGTTTACCATTCCTTATATGAGATAATATTGTATGTACACGTTCAAAATTGAATAGATTCAGTACAGTAATTGACACTGGGCAGACTAAGATGATGTGGTTTGTATATTCAAGGGAGAGAACGGTTCTCGGAGGATTGTTGTTGTTCAGTCGCACAGTCGAGTCCGACTCTTTGCGACCCCATGGACCAGCTCCCTCCAGGCCTTCCGGTCTTCCGCCATCCTCTGAAGTTTGCTCAACTGAGAGGATTACCTCTCAGCATATTCACCAAGTTTAATTTCAGGCTGTTACTTATAACTTCTTCCAATTTATTAGTCATAAGGTGAAATAGAAGGGAGAGGACCCTGCTGTTAATATTTTATTCAAGAAAAATATGCAAACACTTCCCTCAATCCTACCCCTTGGGAACTGTGTAAAGCAGTTTCATTTTCCTTCATTACCCCTCCTTCAGGTAATGGCTCACCCAGAGTCAGGTCAAGCCAGGCTGATTATTTTAGGGAATCAGATTGCTGACTGGGCAGAATGCTCTTCTATACTACGTACTCCTAAATTCCCCAGTGTACTGATTCCATATTTTAAGTTACAATTAGAGGCCAAACATTTCACCCACTTATTAGATGCTATTATACAGCTTCTTCTTTTTCTTTTTGCTTTACTGGAAATGCTAAGGGAGTGGGCAGCAAAACAAAGAAACGATCCTTATTTATTGTGCAGGTGTCTTGTAAAGTGGGTCTCCAGTCTTCTGCTCCCTCAGGTCATGTGGTGAAGATTCGGATTTTTGTCATGCTCACAGTCTTTTCCTTCTGGTGTTATGGAACCTGCTAGTTGAGACAATCACATAATCACAATTATGAAGAGCTGCTGGGAGACTCCATTTGTGCATTTTTCTTGCAAAAATTCTTTGGAAGCGGAAGAAGATCTCAAAAGCAGTTTGTAAAATAATGTACGCATCTGCTTGCAAAAAAAAACATCCTGATGAATATGTATATGGCCTTGGGCTCACCTACAAGAAATCTTTGGATTCCACCCTATATTAATGAAGTAGAAAAGCATTATTAATGGGAAAAGAGGATTACATTGCCAATTTATTTATTTAAATATTTACATCCCACATTGCTTGACAATTGACTTTCTTCTATACGTGATAGTCCAGGTGTCTGAGAGAGAAGGAACATACACAGCTGTTAGCCGAATTGCTCTTTAGGAGAGGCAATTGGAACAGTTTAATAATCGGGATTCAGGTCTATGTATACGCAGGATGGGCTATGCAGTTACGTTTCAATGACGAGACGAAACAGAAGTTAAACAAAACTTTCTTTACTGAATATATAGTTCAATCACACAATAATAATAATAAAACCACACAGGCATACAAGTACTAGGAAAACAAGTTAGATATCACAGCACAGTCGCATGAGCAGGAATATCGTTGGTGGGGTATATTTACCAATAGCATGGCTCAGCTCCGAAAACTTCCAGCTGGATGGGAGGGCGGAAGGGGAAGAAAATGGGGTAGAAAACACGTGAATCCAGACCAGCCGGGAACACGTGGATTGACCTTAGCTGCAGACTAAGGCAAAGTGGTTATTGGGAGTTTGGTATAGCAAGTGGGTCAAGAGAGGTTCAAGCAGACAGGGAGAGGTCGTTGGTATGAAGAAGGGGGTAGGTAGCCCTCTTGGCTCTGTGAAAGATGTTTTAAGGTCTCGGCTGCGAGGGGAGGGGTGGACTCAAACGGATTACCAGGTAGCCCGACCCCGAAGGTCAGTGATTGGTTATGATGTCAATATTCAATCTATCGATTAACTAAAGGGGAGGTGTCTGAGCGGGGGCGAGAGGTACGTGCCGGGTCACCAGTAGCGCTGATGTGATGGTTGCTATGTGTAATGGACTTCTATTGTTGGTCTGGCACGGGAGGACTTGTATCGTTAAGCTTGTCAGGTGGAGACACTCGGTCTGGGCTTGGCTGATGAGCTTCTGTGTAGGTGATCAACCTTAATGTTTGCATACATGAAGAGCTTAATGACTCTGGGGGCCCTGCTGGCTAGGTGTTGATCATCCTATGCAGCTGTCATTGTCTTGGTTTGCCCCCTGGTTGAACTCTGAGTTCCACAGTCTCTTCACTAACCCGTTCTATGTCAAGCTTAAAGTCACAAGGCATAACTCATAAAATAGTCCAAAATGGATGCCTCTGGTAACACAGCGCTGACACTTGTGGTATGGCTGGAATCATGGTGTTTTAGCTTAGCTTTAGGTTTGCCCCCAGTTCTCACAGGATTCTGCCTAGGACCTTCATGCTGTGTGTACCAAAATTGTTACTGGATTAACAGTAGCCCTTTTCATGTTGCAATCACACAAACAGGGTGCCTAACAACCATGTGTAATAACAGTGTGAGTTACATGAGATCTTGCTGATATGCATAACCACCGTGTTATGTAAACAGGGGCAACATTCATATTTACCATGCACAGACAGGTACAGAACATGCAAACTGATCAGTGGATTTTTCAGACTGCATGCTCATGTTGCCTCAGTACACACATCATGGCAACTCCATGTATTAGGAGGATTGCAGGCAGTGCATGCTCCCAATACATACTGTTGCTAGTTTCCAGAATGCACAACCATAATGTTTTATAAGGGCTAACATGTACTCATCACAGCTGTCTTCCTGTCTGCATTTTAATTTGTAGCTATTTAATTTGTAGCTATTGCCAAGATTTCTGATATTTTCTTTGGTTTCTCTGTGGACTACTATCAAGACAGTATTAGGACAATTTATTATTTCCTTTTTTTTTTCCTTCATAAATATCTTCTTTGTATGTGTACATAAAACAAAGAATAGTTTTCTCTGTTTTCCAGGTCCCATGAACACACAAGATAGGTTTTCTGATGCCTTGGTATTCACTATACTATTTGATAATATAGTCTAACCAACCAGAAGGTGCCTGGAGAAAGAAGCACCACAGGGAGAGATGAGATAGCATGATAAAACCATAGGCTACTGATTTTTCATGAGGTTTGTAGACCCCCTGCCATATAAAACAAGTGGGCAAAGTGATGAAATAAACTCTGTATAGACTAAGGGCCTATGAGATAGGTACCAATTAAGGAGAAGCAGAAAGAAAGATAGCTCCAATCCATTGGCAAGATAATTTCATCAGCTGCTGAAAGCTGAAATGACAAAGTAGAATTTGGAAGAAATGTCCCCAAAGCAGAAAATAGTAAAGACAATCACTCAGAAGACAATGGAAGAGTCATTAGATAAACCAGAACAAGGCAAGCCCCCTGGTCCAGATGAAATCACAGCAGAGGCACCATGAGCCATTTAGGTCAGCAAGAGTTGCAATTTTATTGACTTTGATGAATGACAATACTTGAGAAGGAAATATGATGGCTGTATAGCACAATAGCTATATAGCCAGAACACAGAGTATTTTTTTCTCTCTCTCAGAGAAAGAAAGAGAGAGAGAGAGAGAGAGAGAGAGAGAGAGAGAGAGAGAGAGAGAGATGGACAAGAATATGGCAAATACAGAGGGATCAAAGTGGTACCTTGTGGAGACATTATGGGAAAGAATTATTAGTCACATACTAAAGCATGATGTATGAGGTTGCTACAGCTAGGAATGTGCATTCCAAAACTCCTGAGCTGGAAATATATATATATTAAATTACTGTTTTCAGTCATTCTCATGATTTTTCCAGAAAGGTAACATAAATTCAGGATTCTTCAGCATTACGAAAACACCCCCCCAAAAAAAAAGAAAAAAAGAAAAAAAGAAAATCCATGCTGTTGTCTTTATGTTCAGGGGCTAAGTGTCAGTAGCAGCAGGTGTCTTGTTTTTCTTTGATTCTCCCAATTTCCCAGGTAATGGTGAGAAGTGTGAAACCACTTCATGAAAACTTTGCAATGGATCAGGAGGCAAATGCTCCCAGAACTCACCTTTGGAGACAAGCCCTAGAGAAGGAATTTCCGTGGAGGAGTCTGTGTTGAGCTGTGAATGCTCAGACTACTCCACGTGCAGCTCCAAACTTCCCACTGGGGGTTCTTCAAGATCACAAAAAAGACTAGGATGGAAAAAGTGACTCTTCCACCACCCTTGCTACCCCTCGACAACAAAATCAGCTACTATGGCTTTTAAAGAGACTTCTCGAAGCTAATGTGTGACTTTGATCAAAGCAGTGAACTCAGAGACAACTTGTAAACACAATAATTTTATGTAGTTTAGCCTTCAGGCGCTGATGTCCCAGCCCACTGTCACCACTGCCTCCTCCTCCAGGAATTCCTTAAATAGTAGCGGTACTAATTAAGGTACCATTACAGTGTACACCAAGCATAAAAACATGTCTTGTAGCATTTGGATGATTAATATATCACATGCAATCACTCCTAAGCGCTCTATTTTTGTTTAAAGAACTATTTTCAAAGACTGCAGGAACAGGGCATGTGAAGGTAATCTGCAAAACAAGTCTTCCTTACTTTGTGAAAGGAAACAATGCACCTCAACAAGGAAGGATGGCAAATGCAGACGTTTCAACAGAAAGGCACTTTTTAATTGTCAGTCACTAAGCTTCAAGATTATGTGAAAAAAATGGATGCAGGCAGGTTTCTTTTTAAAATGCTGCTGGCCAGTGTTCTCCTGCCAGGTCACCGACATTCCACCTCCGCTTAGGAATCAGTGGCAAATCAGTGCCAAAAGGCCCTTACTTTGGGGATATGTAAAACTGAACCCCTCTATCCATTCTGCTTGAAACCTACAGGGACTTGAAGTAGGGTTATGTTTTGGGCAAATATAGTGACATCTTCTTTAAAAACATCTGCCCCATAACCTCAAATACATTCCCCAGTGAAAATAATGGTACCCACATTCTAGAATCCCCCCAAAAATACCCCACATGGATAAAATTAGAAAGAAAAGAAACATAAAATCTAATAAGACTAACAGCAGTCTTAAAGTTCTGCCCATTCCAAACACCTGTGTCCAAATACATAACATAGGCCCTGATCACACGCAGAGTTTTCCGCGGGAGAGCCACGAATGCTCGGCAGATTATATGGGTGCGATCACACCAACACATCTGGCAAGCGTGGCGCACCCATGGCCAACTGGTATCATCCGGCCGAAGATGCGGACTTTTAAAGTACCTGGGAAACTCCAGTATTAAATGGTTGAGAAGGGCTGCAGACAGACGCTCTTCGTCTGATCTCCCCAGCGTGCTCCTCTCAAGTCCCTGCTTCCTGGTTAGAGCACGCTGGAAACAACTGCCCAAGGAAACAACGCTGTCACATCTGATTGCGTTGGGGTGCATCAAATTGCGACGGCGCTAATAGCCACGCCTCCCCCCCCCGGCATTATCCATCTCGTGTGACCAGGACCATAAAGTGTCAATTGGTCCTCGAATAGCACAGAAAAATCCTTCATTCTTAAGAATGTTCTCTGCCAGATAAATCATTATTTGTGTTTTAGTTCCCAATTTTCATTCCTCCACGATACAAACAAACTAACAAAAAATTGTATCACAATGGAAAATAGAATTCAGAGTTTTAACAGGCCAGAGCAAAGGATTAGGCATCATATCAGTTTGCTAATAGCTTTGTAGCAAGCACCTATGTAACCAGCAGGGAAATATATGGCTTCATTTAACTACAGGGGGAAAAACTCCAATCTGGAATGTATTAGGAGAACTATTTTGCCAGTAGCAACTGCTATCTAATACGACTCAGATATTAGAACATTTTTCTTGAGTGTTCAAACCACTTCACATATATGAGCTAAGTAAGCCTTACAACACTCTTGTTAAGTAGGTCATCATTATTATTGCCAACATACTGCAGTGAGGGAAGTGGGAAACAGGAGTCCGCTTGAGTTGCCCAAAGAGTTCATAATTGAGCAGAGAAGGAGAGGCTTGGATCCTGGCTCGTTCTTTATGTTCTTAACATCAGCACTAAATCATTTCCAGGGAATTCCATGGAGATCAAAGGGGTACGTGTGCTGATTTCTGTGTGTTTTGATTTGTGTTCATTCATTTCTCGTACACGAAAACTGGCACACGGATCCAAATGTCCAAATGTGAATCAGTACCAGTTTGGTGTAGTGGTTAAGTGCGCGGACTCTAATCTGGGAGAACCGGGTTTGATTCCCCACTCCTCCACTTGCACCTGCTGGTGTGACCTTGGGTCAGTCACAAGTTCTGGCACAGCTGTTCTTGAAAAAGAGCAGTTTGTGTCAGAGTTCTCTCAGCCCCACCCACCTCACAGGGTGTCTGTTGTGGGAAGGGGAAGGGAAAGGAGTTTGTAAGCCGCTCTGAGACTCCAAGTGAAGGGCAGGGTATAAATCCAATCTCCTCCTCCTCCTCCTCCTCCTCCTCCTCCTCTTCTTCTTCTTCTTCTTCTTCTTCTTCTTCTTCTTCTTCTTCTTCTTCTTCTTCTTCTTCTTCTTCTTCTTCTTCTTCTTCTTCTTCTTCTTCTTCTTCTTCTTCCAGCTGTGCAAGTTAGCAAGATGATGCTCAAGTCATCTAGAATGTGATGGATGCATTGGATGCAGATGCCGATACACATCCCTCTTTCGGTCCACTAATCATTACCAGGAAAGGAGAGACAGGAGTAGGAGATTTATACTGCCCATTAAGGAGAGAGCAGCGTGCACAACAAATTTCTGTGCACAACAAATTTGCCCTATTGGCATTTAACCCAGGGGTGGGATTCTAACTGAAGAAGAATGCAGATCCTTCTTCTTATAGATTATATTAAGATTCTTACCGATTATATTGTCACCACTATCCATCTACCGTAATACAGGATAGCACAACATAAGCACAAAACAAGAATCTTTTCATTAAGATAACTTTTAAATGGAAATTTAATTTTCTAAATTTAATTTTCTAAATAGTTCCATTATTTTTTTCCTGTTAAGCCTAAATCATAACAACAAGGTAGGGTGGGTTCAACCAGGCCAGTCTTGAATTCTAGCCTTTCCATAGGTAAGCACTCGCTGCTTAGGAAAGGGAAGGACTGGTGTGTGTGCATGCGTGTGTTATTTAGAGTGAGGCCCAGTCCTGACTTGAAAAGGCATGAAGTTTTTGAAGTGGGAAGTTTGTATTATGAGTCTCTCCCCCTCCTTCTACACTTACTGGCATCTGATTAATTACACACAACAAGTAATGAAGGTATGCATTCTAGGTTTGCCAAGTCGATCTTCGCCAGGAGTGGGGGGCTCCCAGCCGGTGTCTGGTGTGCGCGCGCACTGCACGTACGTCACCCCGAAGTGATGTGATGACGCTAGGCATGCTGGGGGCGGGGCCATGGCCATACGAGGGAAAACCATAGAGTTTTCCCTCAGATGGTCCTGGCCCTGCCCCCAGCATGCCCGGTGTGGTTGCGTCACTTCCGGGTGACGCGCATGTTGGGGAGGAGTTCCCCCCAGGGCCTGATCTGCCAGCGGTGGGGAACGGGCCTCTTGGGCGGGGTTTCCCCCCCCCCGGGGGGACTTGGGAAGCCTAATGCATTCTGTATCTATCACAGCATGTGTTGATGGCCATTGGCCAGTAGTTTACATATATTTCATGAAGTGCTGGACAAATGTACACAGGATAGGTCTAGCTATCACCAGTAAGCTATGATAGCTAAATGGAACCTTGATGTCTAGAGGAGGTATACCACATCAGATGCTGGGAATAGGGGAGAGCTCATAGCTTGCCTGTGAGTTTTCCAGAGACATCTAGTGGACTACCGTTAGATTCAGAATTCCAGATTAGATGGACATTTTAGTCAGAAACCAGTGAGGCTATTCTCAGTCTACGCAAATGATAACATGGCTTTCCTTAGCCGATGATGTCCTGCTGAGATGAGTGTCCTTACTGAGAAGTAAACAATGTTGCATGAGTCAATGATAGCAGCAAAATGTTCTGTGTTGTGGCATTTCACTGGCATCCCAGAGGCAATTGAATGACTGTAGTTCTTCTCACCTGGGGCTTGGAAATCCATTTCTGCACTTCTACCCCTCCCCCTCTTTTGCAGGTCCGCTTTCATTTCCCCTCTCTGGCTGCAGCTCCCACCTTTGAAACAACCCCCCCCCCCCCCCGCATCTCCCGGAAAAGAGGCAATGAGAAGAGGAAGGCATTTTGCAGTAAACAGCAAGAGTTTTACGAGGCTAATCAGCATTTGCAAATGAAGATTAACACCACGGCAAACAAGCTCCGGGGTGATAACTCCAAAAGCCTGGCCGGTATCTTAATGAAATCTACAAGATATATTTATATAAATAATAATGAATTTCCCAGCTCTTGATATATACTGTAATTTGTGCAAGCAGATTACTCCTGACACACACACAATGGTTTTTGCCTCTCTACAAGTTCCCCCAACTTTAAAGAGCTTACTGACAGCTTCCCCGCATGGCAGAGACAGGCGGCTGACAGAGCTGTCTCAACTGTATTCAAATACAGCAGGAGGGCTCACTAGCTTTTCTTTTAAAAATACATTCCATTTAATTTGCTGCCTCCCTGAGGACATTCGACAAGGCCTGAGAGGCTCTCTGAAATGCCTCCTAGCTCATGTGCAATGCTTGGAAAAGGGCTCTTTGGCAAAGGGATGTGGATGCCCACTGTCTTGCCTTGGTGTGTTGTGATGGATTCCAAAGGAAGTCGGAAGAGAAGACGGCATTACCCACAGCACCTGATGATAACTCTGTTTTTGTTGTGGTGTTATTCATAACCAGGCTATGTCGGGACACATGGTTAATTTTGTTATGGTGCTCATAATCCAGTACAGTTTCCTGCTTCTCAGGGGATTCCTGGGTTGTCTAGCTTTGCATATTTCTTATTCATAAGAATGATTTCAACAAAGAGTCATGCAGCCCACCCCTAAGCACATAAATGTTAAGGTCCTCTTCTGAAGCCCTGTTTTCTGTGCTACCACCTAAAAATGAGCTGGGTGGAGATCAGAGATGGCCTTTCAAATGCCCTCTCCCTCATAAGTAGGGATGCCAGCTTCCAGGTGGGACCTGGGGATCCCCTGGAATTAAAGCTCACATCCAGACTATAGAGATCAGTTCCCTTGGAGAAAATGGATGCTTTGGAGGGTGGACTCTATAGTGTATTGTACCTCACTGAAGTCCCTCTCATCCCCATGTTCTGTCCCCAAATCTCCAGAAGTTTCCCAACCTGGATCTTGCAACCCAACCCCCTCATCCCCCTTTGGTAGCCAGGGGAGACCTAGCAACTCTACTCGTAAAGTTTGCTGGGCACCTATTTCCAAACGAAAAATTGCTTTTTACCCAGGTATTAAGGGGATTTATCTTTTAAATGTTCTGTGATTTATTTCCAGCCTATCATTTCATCTAAACCATTTCAGGCTACTCAGTATGTATTTTATACAGTTGTTATACCCTGGCTTGTTTTAATGGCATCAGTCTGTTTTGGTAACAGTTGTGTTTTAATGGTCTTATTATATTAGTTGTAAGCTGCCTCAAGCAGGTCATAACAACATAAGAAGAGCCCTGCTGGATCAGATCAGTGGTCCATCTAGTCCAGCATCCTGTCTCACACAGTGCCCATCCAGTTCCTCTGGTGGTCCAAAAACAGAGCACAGAGGTCGAGGCCTTCCCCTGATGTTGCCTCCTGGCACTGGGATTCAAAGGACCATTGCCTCCGAATGTGGAGGCACTGTGGCTAGTAGCCACTGATAGACCTATTCTCCATGAATCTGTCTAATCCCCTCTTAAAGCTGTGTATGCCTGTGGCTATCACTACATCCTCTGGCAGTGAATTCCACATTTCAGTCACTCAGTGTGCAAAGAAGTATTTCCCCAGGTTTCTGGGGAGGGGGCACATTTCTAAATTAATTAATTAATAAATATAAATCCAACTGCATTCAGTGAGACTTATTCCTTCCCTAGTAACTGTGCCTAGACTTGTGACTGTAGTATTAAGCTCAGTATTATTGATGGGAATGGTTTCCCTCACCTCCCATGTTCAAGGCAATGCATAGTGATTATTTGACTAACAGCTTATTATAACTATGGACTGGTACAATGTGATTGAACTCAAGAAATGGATCCTTGGACTCCAGTGTTCCATTCTCAATTTCTCTCCACCCCCTGCCTGTCATGACCTACTTAGTTCATGAAATCTATCAAATTCAATTCAATACGAAACAACAACTAACTACATTTTGGACTTGCCATGCATATCAGGATTGCAAACTGGGGACCAAACCAGATAATGTTGTCCCCAGCTTGCAATCTTGATGGAAGAGAACTCTGAAAAGTAGCAGAGTCTCTCCCCATCTACAGCACATCCTTACACAGCTCTGCTTCCCTTCATGCCTGACCGAAGCTGCCTCTGGGTGTTTTAGACAGATTCCATATGCTGCTCAAGGATTCCAACCATAGCTCTGCAAGCAAAGAGAATGGCAGAGGCCCACAATCAACCTATGTGGCAGGATGACATCAACCAAATGTCCCTTGCTGCATGGGACACAATGACAAGAGAAATCAAGGCCACAGCTGCCAAGTCTGCTATTGTTGATTTTCATGTGGCCGTCCCATCAAGCCAATGTCAAGAAAGCACCAAGAAAGATTTTTCATGTGTACTGTTTTGGATGTGATGATTATGCTAAAGCAGGGCTTTTTTGTAGAAAAAGCCCAGCAGGAACTCATTAGCATAATAGGCCACACCCAACAACAGAAGCTCATTAACATATTAGGCCACACCCATGACAGCACAGTTCATTAATATATTAAGCCACACCCATGCCTTCCCTTGGCTTGCCCGGGTGCCCCATGGCCATGGGGCGCCCAGGCAAGCCCCCCCTTGAAGGGAAGGCAGTTTAAATTGCCTTCCCTTGGCTTGCCTGAGTGCCCAGCAGCTGTGGGGCCCCCAGGCAAGCCGGCCCTTGGACAGACCGGGGAAGGCACGGGGAGGCATTTAAATGTCTACCCGATCCTTCCAGAGCCCCCCTGGCCTGCCCATCTCGGAGTGGCCGGGGGGGTCACTCTCCAGGCCTTCCCTCAGTAGCCACGCATGCAGAGGTTTTGGCTGTAGTGGGCATGGCCAACTCTGAAGTCAGCCGGAACTCCATTCCTGTGCGTTCCTGCCCAAAAATAGCCCTGTCTAAAGTATTCTCGAAGAGCATCATTGCTTACATCTTTCACTGCTTTCACTAGGCTATTCACTGCCTAATTGACCACTGCTTCACTGCCATTTTTTAAAGGAGGGCTTTTTTATCTTGACTTCATAACTCTGAAGTAGCCAGGGATCATGTAGTCAGCATGATGATGTTATGCTTCCCGCTTTTATTCTGGCTGAGATGCCCCATGGCCAATTAGATCCAGTAACCTGATGATCCCACTGGCCCAGTTGGACATAGAATAACATTTCCTGTCCACATCCTGAAGGTCAAAGATTTTTATCCCCATTGCCCACTCCTTGAAAGATCACCAAAGGGGCATATATGTCCTAGCCAATGAACTCTGCAGCAAAAAATCTCCTACAGTTTTAATTTGGCACCTGTACTATGTCAGACAGGGCTGCTGAGAACCACCATGAACCCCCAGAGAAAGATTTCATCTGTCCTAGATCCAAACCAAATATCTCCTTATACATAATTGCATTTTTGTCTGGCAACATTCTATGCACTCCAAAATCAGTTGGCTCTGTGATGTGTCAATCACAAGGTGTCTCTATCCACTGGCTGTGTTGCCTGAGTTCTCTCCCACCCACTGCAGCCTAGACAACTCTTCTCTGATTGGGCCAGCATTTCAAGGTCATTTGCATATGGAAGCTGATTGAACTTCATTCCGCACCTCAAACTCCCCCCCCCCCACAAGACAGTTGGAACTGTCAATTGCATATGTGACCTGGTGTATTCTGAGGTAAAATATGTCCTCACTCACAACACATCACTCCCCCTTCAAAAGAAACAAACCCAATAACACAACCATGCCACACCACAAAAAAGACAGATCACACCACAAGCAGAATACCACTAGGCAAAAAATGATAGGAAAAGGTGCCAGCAGTCACCACATTACTGCCACAGATATGTACCTGAGAGCGCTTCAGAGGATGGTGTGCAGGTCCCAGGTTCATGTTATAAAAACTGCCTGGGGGATTATGGACCATTCACAGACTTTCAACCTTAACATACCTCACAGGGTTGTTGTGCGGATCATATGGGAGAGAGGAGAATTATGTCAGCTGCTTTGGTTCCCACCGCAGGTAAAGACTGCCCTTTCCCTAGGCAGAGGCTGTGGGGGGGGGGATGTAAACCTAAAGACAGACAGGTAGATAAAGGTAGGCGGATGGTTGCCTGGAAAGGACATAAGGTTGCCAACTCCAGGTTGGAAACTTCCAGGATATTTTAGGGATGAAGCCTGCTGAGGGCAGGGTCTGAGGAGGAGGAAGAGGGGGACCTAAGACAGATACAATGCCATAGACCCCACCTTCCAAACAAGCTGTTGCCAACCTCCAGGTGACAGCTGGAGAGCTCTTAAAGCTCTGGTGCTAATTCAAAGTGCTGAGGATGTGTTGCATTCTGGAAGGGGATGCTGTGAGTGTAGAAAATGAGTTATCAACAGAGTAGTGTTTTGGAAAATCATTAGGAACTGTTTGGTCCATTTACCATGGGGCACCCATCCAGAGCCTCTGGCATTTTCTCACTCTGCTGGCATCAAAACCAATTTAAGGCAAAAAAGAGATAAGGAGACTTTTCCCTCCTCCTTTGCATCAATCTGTCTTTGTTGGTAAGCCTAGGCCTGCCAGCACTCTCAGGGTGACTTCATGCCTCCTGACTGCCATTACTTCACTAGCCCTGGCTGCTTGCTCCTGTTAAGCAGTAGCCTCCCTATGGAAGCTGCCTGGGTAATTTTGGACCAGCCACAGACCTTCTGCCTAACCTACCTTGCAGGGTTGCTGTACAGATCACAAAGTGGAAGAGGAGAATGAAGTAAGCTGCTTTGCTCCCCACTAATGAGAAAGACAGAACTTTGCCTAGGAAGAGGCTGCTGAGAGGGGAGGAAATAAAGTTGCCAACTTTAGGTATGAAAATTCCTGGAGATTTGAGGGGTGGAGCCTGGAGACGGTGAGGTTTGAGAAGGGGGTGGGACCTCAGACAGGTACAGTGCCATAGACTCCACTCTCCAAACCAGCCATTTCCTCCTGGGGAATCATTGTTGCCAATCTCCAGGTGGGGGCTGGAGATCACTCAGAATTACAACTGCTCTTCAGATGGTAAAGATCAGTTCCCCTGGAGAAAACAGTAAGCTCTGTGTCATTATAGCCTGCTGAGGTCACCACAGCAAATTGACGCTGAGTGCCCAAGACCAGGGCACTTGCCCAGAGCCTCTTTCTAGAGCTCATTGTTTTTATTTCCACAATGGGCCTTATTCCTAGTATAACATATAACAGACCACTTGGCCTACTATTACCATGAATAGAATAATTATTATTCAGTAGGTAAGAAACATTACCTAATTGTCTGGACCTGGATAGCCCAGGCTAGCCCAATCTTGTCAGATCTCAGAAGTTAAGCAGAGTCAGCTCTGGCTAGTATTTGGACAGGAGACATGACGTGTGGCATGGCATGAAAGCAGGCAATGGCAAACCACCTCTGAATGTCTCTTGCCTTGAAAACCCTATAGTTTTGCCATAAGTCAGCTGTGACTTGATGGCACTTAGTAATAACCAACTGGCACAGAAATTCTACTTATTTGTGTAAAAAAACCCTGAAAGGCATGGAGGAAAATAAGAGTGTGGAAGCCAAATGATGCCATACATCATTTGGGAAGATTAACTTCCGCAATGGTGACTTTTTGTGTGGCTCCAATTAACTTAAACAAAACAAGCCAAATCCATCCTTTTGTGTATGTGGAAAATGCCCCCTATTTTCAAATGAATGAAGTTGACCACAATTGCATAAGCACCCAATGCACATAGGAGGTTACGTAAGACTCTGGATCAAAGTGGACACAGGGTACACTTTTAAAGCAAAAGCACTGGAAGAACTGGCTAACCAGATAACATTGCATTAAGGATGCCTATTTGGATCCTTGTCCTATTACTTTGCCACAATCAGTTGTTATACAAGCATCAAAAAAGAAAAAGAAGAAAAAAAGCGAGCAAGGGAAATCTTTACCTTTACCTATGGACAGGTAGAAGAACCCAGAGTACCAGCAAACACACATATGAACCACACCATCATATTCCTGAAAGAATATAAGTTTAGTTGAGTTTTCCCACTAAGCTTCACTCAATCCTTTTTCACACACCACCTCCAATTGCAGATTATGGCAAATCTATTTCTCTTTTGGTTCTCTTTCCCAGCCACCATTCTCAAGCCATCTCTTACAGGAGATTTCAAAGACAATATATCAGCTTGTTTTTCTGAATTAAATAGGATGGGCCACTGACTTTACACTCACTTACCTTGAAGTAAATCTTACTGAGTTCAATGGAATTTACTTCCTAATAAACATGCTTAAATGCAGGCAGACTCCTTTGCAAAGCTCTAATCCTATGCACCTATATATCTGGGTATAAATCTCACTGAAATCAAGAGAAGCCATAGGCTTGGGTTAAAAGAGGTGGGCTGCAGTATAACTAGGTACACATACTGGGGCATAAATCCCATTGAAAAGTCCAGTCTCATGCAGATTTACTTATGAAGTTAAACTGAATTATTTTCAGTGGGTCTTAATTCCACGAGAGCCTGCTGTATGGTGCTTCTGCCTTAGTGGAACTTTTTATTTCTTAGTATTTAGGGAATAGCCCTGACCCAGATAGCCCAAGCTAGCCTGGGCTGATTTTGCACAAGGAGCTGCGCCACCGTCACGCCACCCTTTGCCCGTTTCCATTGGTCAATTTCCCACTTGAAGCTGTGAGGCCACATTTTGACCCGCGGCTTCACCCAATTTTCCCCGCGGTTTCGTGATCCTCCAAAAACAGGATCACGAAACGGCGGGGAAAATCAGGCGAAGCCACGTGTCAAAATGTGGCCGCATGGCTTCGAGTGGGAAATTGACCAATGGAAACGGGCAAAGGGAGGTGTGATGGTGGCACAGCTCCTTGTGCGAAATCAGCCCTGATCTCATCAGATCTTGGAAACTAAGGAGGGTTGGCCCTGGCTAGTATTTGGATTGGAGACCACAAAGGAATACTAGGGTCATGGCATGGAGGCAGGCAATGGCAAACCACCTCTGAACACCAGTCAGCTGTGACTTGATGGCACTTCCATAACTATGAATTGGGGAACAAACATGCAGCTCTTTCACCATTTCTCACATGCATACACAAAGCACACCGGAATTGATGGCAACCCAAAAGTTGTGGGGGTAGAAATAGACACACAGAGAAAAGCATAGTTGGTATACTAAGCACAGAGGGAGATACATGCAGAGGGCAAAGGCACACAAAGGACACAGAGAGAACATATAAACATTATGTTATAAAGTGTATTATCACATAAAGATACAAAGAGGGGCAGAGAAAGAGGGGCGTGAGCTCAGAAAAGGGTCCCAAAAAGAGAAAAGAAACAGCCATGAAAGCATGCAGAGGGAACTAGCTGAGTTCATCCCACCCACCTCTATTCCTGCCAAACCAGCTGAGATCACATTGCTTGAGACAGACTGTTGCCACCATCTAGGGTTGCCAGCCTCCAGGTGGGGCCTGGAGATCTCCCGCTTTTATAACTGATCTCCAGCTGAGGTCCCTCCTTTCCCCAAACCCCTTCCTCTTCTGGATCCAGCCCCCAAGTCTCCAGGTATTTTCCAACCCAGAGCTGACAACCCTACTGCCATCAGCCCTTCCTGCCAGGAGAGGAAGCCAGGGAGAAACTTCCAAGTTCCTTTCCAAGCTTCATCTTAGCATCCCCAGGCAGACAAAACCAGCAGTGGTAGGTACCAGATGGATCTGAGTCTGGCTTGAAGTCTGCTGTGGGTTAATCTAAGGAACCAACCCTTCCCCGAGTGCTGCAGGGGCACGGCCTCCACTCATTCCCTCTCCACCTCCTACAGCCTCTGTTTGAAATGGTGGCAGAGCAGAGAAATGAAGACAAGTCAGGACACTGTGAAGTATACATGTATGAGTATGTCTTTGAGCGAGCCCCACAAACTACTTTGTGCTTTCCCTGTCAAGGCCTGAAAAGGGGGGGGGGGGGCTCAGTTCTAGTTCTCTGTGTATAGGTGGTAGTTTGCTGGAGGCAGGGGGGGGGGGTTGCATCTCAACCAAGGGCAGCTAGCTTGTGTTGAATGCAGGGAGCAGGCAGGCAAAATGGAAACAAGCACAGCTTGCCTAGCAGGAGCACCAAGAAAAGTTGTAATTGCTGCTGCTCCTGCTTGTAACACAGAGAAGTGTCAGTAACTGCCGCCTCACATCCTGATGAGCGACATCCTGCGTTTGTGCAGAGTCCTGCAGAGTCACTTGTGCAGAAGCAAGGTTACTGCTGGGCTGTAGGCATTCAACCGTGGACGCCTCTCCGCTCAGCTCCAGGCTTCCTTTCTCATCTCTGAGCTTGTCCCTTCCCAATCTTTCCTGTCCTGCTGCAACCTAGCCGGCAAACACTTGGATCCCTCACACTGCAAGCTCTCTGAAAGGGCTGGCTCAGAAGAGCCCTGGCTGTGGGTTGCCAAATATGGGTTGGGAAATTCCTGGAGATCCATGAGGGCATCACATGTCCTTATGCACTGTAGCCATTTATGATACTTCATTCTATTTAAACACAGTGAGTCTTCTTTAATATACTTCTCTCCTCAAGTCAGAACAACACAATGTGTTTATGTTTTGCACTATAGCTGTTATGTTCTGAGTTATTTCTAAGCTGTGTGCCGGTTGCGGTGGTGCACACGCTCATAGAGACTGTCAGTTCCATGATGCTAGTTGTAATTCTTGTGGAAAGACAGGCCACATCGCTAAAGTCTATCACTCGTAGCATGGTCATCCTGCACCTGAAGTCTTCCGTCATCTGGAAAGGTCTTCGAGTAAGTCTCACCACTTGTCTCATTTTTTGTCCTCTCATTCGTTCAATCGATGGCTGACATACAGTAATGAAGCAAGAGTGTCAGAGGACTACGCCAATCGCCTATACATCCACCAAGGTCTTCACACGTGTCCCAAGGTCAAGGTTACTGTCTTCCTTGAAGTTCGCACTTGTCAGATGGAGGTCGATTCAGGTTCTGCGCTGTCAACTGTCTCATGGAACACATTTCAACAAGTCTGTCCCAGGCTCTCTGCACGCCGTCTCCAGAAGTGCAGTCTGCAACTTTTTGAATTCCAAAGGAACTGAGTTCCTGTTGTTGGTATTGCCTCAGTCCAAGTCAAGTACAAGAAATTCAACGGTCATCTTAATTTACTTGTCGTTGAAGGTTGTCACACAAGTCTTATTGGTCTGGATTGGTTCGCCGCCCTCGGTATTGAAATTATTGGCGTCAACAACGTCAGTCAGTCGAGAGCTGCCAATTTTGTAGAAGAGTTCCCTGATGTCTTTAGTTCAGAACTTGGCTGTTACAAATGGCTTCCAGTTTCTTTTGATTTGAATCCTGCAGTTCAATCCATACACCTCAAACCACGACAAGCACCCTTCATCCTCAAGCCTCGCATCAATGAGCAAATCGACAAACTGCTAGCTCAGAGCATACTGGAACCAGTTCCCAATGCCAAATGGAAAACCCTGATCATCACTCTGATAAAGTCAGACGGCTCAGTTCATTTGTGCACAGATTACAAGTGCACCCTCAACAAGGCCCTGCAGCAGCATGCGTACCTGGTTCCTGTGGTGAGCCATCTTCTAGCGTCCATCTCTGGGGGCCGGGTGTTCAGCAAAATCAATTTGGCACAGGCATACCAACAACTGCCTGTCGACACAGCCACAGCCAAGGCTCAGACCATTGTGATGCATCGAGGCGCCTTCAAGGTAAACCGATTGCAGTTTGGTGTAAGCGTCACCCCCAGGATTTTCCAAGAACTGATGGAGCGCCTTCTTAAGGACTTGACAGGCATCATCCCCTATTTTTATGATGTATTGATAGTGGGAGCCTCAGAATTGGAACTGACTGTCCACGTTTGAGAGGTACTCAGTCGTCTACAGAAGGCCAGCCTTCGAGTAAAAAGGGTAAAGTGTGAATTCTTTGTTCCCACGGTCAAATTCTTGGGGTTTCTCCTGGACAATGATGGCATCTATCCTGCACCAGAGAAGGTGACCACAATTTGCAAAGCACCCCCTCCGAAATCGAAGAAAGAGCTGCAGTCCTTTTTAGGACTCCTTAATTTCTACCACTCCTTCCTACTGGGGAAAGCAGCCATTGCTGAGCCTCTTCGTCAGCTATTAGACAAAACAGCTCCATGGGCTTAGGGTCACAAGGAGCAAGCAGCGTTCTAAGCCATCAAAGCTCTTCTGGTCTCCGACAGAGTACTCATCCACTATGATGAGAAACAGCCCCTCATTTTGGCCTGTGATGCATTGCCCTATGGGATCAGGGCAATCCTCAGCCACAGGCTGCCAACCGGCTGGGAGGCCCCCATAGCGTTCTATTCAAGTACTCTATCCGCAGCAGAGAGAAATTACACCCAGATCGGGAGGCGTTGGCGATCATCGCAGCGGTAAAGAAAATTCATAAATTCTAAATTGTCACCGACCATAAACTGCTGCTAGGCATCTTCACGAAGGATCGCCAAACACCACAGATTCTATCACTGCGGATGATGCGTTGGGAAGTCCTCCTCTCTGCCTATGACTTCAACCTCGTCCACAGGCCCGGAAAAGCCATCGGGCATGCCGATGCCCTCAGCCGCCTGCCACTGCCTGAACAGCATGGGGCCCAGATCCAGGAAACTCTCCTCATTGTAGAGCTCCCTCAGCCTCCGCTCACTGTTGCCAACGTTGTTTACTATACCACCCGGGACCATACGCTCAGCTACATTTTCAACTACATGTGGAGGGGATGGCTGTCCGGGAAGCTCGAGGCTGAGTTCCAGCCGTTCCAGTCATGCTCAGCAGAATTGTCGGTGAGCAAGAGATGCCTCCTTTAGGGGAGCAGGGTCGTGATCCCTCCCCAACTGTGTCAGCAAGTTTTGTATGCCCTACATGTGGGGCACCCCGGCATTGTAAAAATGAAGGCGATAGTGAGGAGCTATGTCTGGTGGCCAGGACTCGACCAACAAATCGAGCACTGGGTCCGAACATGCCAGCCCTTTCAGGAGTCAAGGCCAGAAGTTCCCTCGGTCCCTGTTCATCTGTGGGAAAAGCCGGCGGGTCCATGGTCCCGTATTTGCTGGCCCATTTCAGGGCAGAACACTTCTGCTGATTGTGGATGCATACGCCAAATGGCTGGAAGTGTTTCCTGTCACTTCCATGACTACGACCATCATCACACGCTGCCTGGACCACCTGTTCACCACTTTTGGCCTACCAGACCTCCTAGTCTTGGACAACGGAGCTCAATTCACCTCCACCAAGTTCCAGAGGTTCATAAACGATAGGGGCATCAGACACATCACCCCGGCTCCTTTTCATCCAGAGACGAATGGCCAGGCAGAGCACATGGTAAGAACCATGAAGGACTCACTCTGAAGGCTCAGAGGAGGAAACTTCCTGACCAAACTCACTGAAGTTTTGCTCCACCAACACTCTACACCCCACTCAGCTACAGGAAAGAGCCCAGCAGAGCTCCTCATGGGCCGCCAGCTATCTACCAGGTTGAGCCGTGTTCACCCAGACCTTGCGCCAGACACTAGTTGTGACCCCATTGCCTCCGGGAGCACAAAGACCTTTGCTTCAGATGACACAGTCTATGCCCAGAACTACGGGGAAGGTCCGCACTGGGTCCCAGCTGTCATTCTCCATTCTACGGGGTCTATCTCATATGAGGTGCAGGACAATGCAGGGCAAGTCCGCTGCCGCCACCTGGCCGAACTCAGATGTCACTGGCTGGCTAGGGGTGAGATATTGCAATGCAATAGTTCCTGTTCCCTGTCTGGGAGTTCTCCCATTGAAGAACACTGTCGATGCCCGGGAGATGCATCCTTCCAAGGACCTGCAGCTGTCACCTCCAGCCCGGGAGGCTGACTGTCAATATAGGGAACTGTTTCCCATCAGAATAGCCATGCCCATTCAGCCGCCCTTGCCAGCTGTGCTTGCTCTTCATGGGGAACTGTCTCCTACTTGGGGCGCTGTGGCATCCAGTCCACTGGTCGAGTCAGCACCTTGCCAAACAAACTCATAACCCATTCAGGACTTTGCTGGAGCTGATGGGCCCCTGGATATAATGGACTCTGGCCGTTTCCAGGGCACCCAACATGACGGGCATTCTACATAATGTATGCTGCTACCACGACAGTCCACCCAAACGAGACGTGCTCCTACCCTGTTTCCCTGAAAATAAGACCTACCCCAAAAATAAGACCTAGCAGGATTTCTATGCATTTGTGGTATAAGCCTTAGTGTGTCTTCTTGAGAAAAAATAAATATAAGACAGTGTCTTATTTTCGGGGAAACACGGTACCTACCTTAGGGACTATCTTATTTAAACCAAGGGGGGAAAGGAGTGTTATGTTCTGAATTATTTCTAAGCTGTTTAGTTATAGTTTGTGCTAAGGTATCCTAGTTTCCTCTGTCGTGATTGGCTGTGTAATAAAGACCTTCTAGTGGTCCTAAAGCCATACATAGTATCCTATCAGAAAGCTCCACTTAGGTCCAATCAGACCTCATGAAAGTATATAGTTCAATTTGGAAGAGTATAAGTTTGAATGCTGCTCTTCACAGAGTCAGATTAGAGCCGAGTAATGTTCTGAATAAAAGCCTTGTATTGATAATCGTCTCCCACTTTTCAATACATAAAAATAGCTTTCTGTTATTGGTGCCGGTGTGCTTATATTTTGAGAAGCAGAATGCTAGATGAAGGGAGATGAGGCACTGGAGTAGATGCATGTCTATTTTCCCCCCTCTTCATTAGATACTGCTTTGACTTTGGTGTTTTGTTTTGCCTTATGGTGTGATGATACACAAGATGCTTTGGACCTGTGAAGAGTTCAACATATACAGTTTTCCAGAGAAGGATGAGAAGAGGGATGCAGCTGACCTCCTTCTCTCTGCTTCTTTTGGAGGGTCTCATGCTCTCCAGTTTTCCCACCACTACCCTGTCACAATCTCCAGTATCTATTGACTATCCAAGAACCCGTGGAATTGGCAAACTGGGATTCATTTCCAGTGGGACTCATAATTTTTAGACACTGTTGGGTCTTTAGCTCTTATAAAGGCAGGAACTCTCAGGAGTCAAAGGCAAATGGAAAAGGAGAGGGAGGTTGTTTCGCTTCAGATGGTTTAGCATCTTGCACGCTTTTCTGCCTCTTTCTGTAGATGTAGGCAGGCCTTGCCTGATTTAGTACGACAGGGAGCTTTGAATGCTGTCAGGTCATGGCATCTTTTGGGGTATCAACCGCCACGCTGGTTTACTGCAACCAGTCGGCTAACTTTGCATCCCGCCCAGGATAAGGGGAACGTAGCAGAATTCAAGCAGCTTCAGACAAAGGCTCCCCCTGCCCACCCCACGCTGCTTTGATCCTCAAAAGAGGATTATGGTTTCAGAAAACCACACAAATCGTTAAGCTGAACGCTGTGACTCCTTCCACATACACACCTGCTAGCTCTTGCTGGTGTCTCTCTAGTGATCTAGAAACCTGACTGCCACAGAGCAGGACCTGAACTATTTATGGCTGCAGTGCAATGTCTATAAATAGATATCAGAGCGTCGCCATTCCTCTCTCTCTCTCTCTCTCTCTCTCTCTCTCTCTCTCTCTCTCTCTGTGTGTGTGTGTTTATTGCTACCTGTCTCACAGCTTTCCTTTCATCCAGTGCTTTGTAGGCCACAGTTGGCTGCTTTTTGCATCAAAAACAAGCATCTCCATTGAGTGAGTGGCTTGTTTTGAGCAGGCTCCCGCAGCTTTAGAGAAGAAAGGCTGTTCACAGTGTCCCTGGCTACTCACTGTGCTTTCTGCAAACATAAATGTGATATAGGGGTTCCTGAAGAAACATTGCACAAAACTGTCAACACCTGAATGCTCCCTGCAGCCATTTATACTGTTCCATGGGCCATTGACAGATCAAGGATGATAAGGATAGGGGCACACTGTACAGCCTACCCTTCTTCCTCATCAGGGACACCCTTTCAGGTTCATCCACAGCAGACAAACTCAGTCTATAGACCTTCTGGGAGCTAGGTAGCAGCTCTGCTCCTGAAAACCCCTTATTTCTGCAGAAAACCAGAGATCCAAATAGCTTTGCTGGCTTTTTGCTATGCCTCACTATTCTCCACCGGGAATGGCTGTTGCCACCATATAAATTTCCACATTGTCAGCAGACTTTGTCTCAGCACTAGAGCACTAGTTTCCAGATAAGAGACTCTGGTCTTTACCCATGCCTGTTGTTGTTTGGCTGCCTGGCCCCTGCTAGCCTTTCCATGCTCTGTCCTGCCTCCCAGTCCCTTTGCCTGCTTCTCTTCTTTTACCTGCACAACTTGTCTTTCATCTTGTCCTTCAGTCAGAGGTTTGGACCCCCCCTTACCTTGCAGAAAATGGCCCAGCCATGTGAAGATCCAGTTCCTTCTTTGCTCCCTCTGCAGGTCATGGGACTCCTCAAGGTGGGCAGCCGTGTTGGTCTGAAGCAATAGAACAAAGTTAGAGTCCAATGACACCTTTAAGACCAACAAAGTTTTATTCAAGGTGTGAGCTTTCATGTGCATGCACACTTCGTCAGACAATGAAATGGAATTACATATCATCGTTGTATATATAGGAGTGATTTGTTAAACTAGTTAAATAGTCCTTACTATTTTGCATGCTAATTTAACAAACCACTCCTATATATGTAACTAGGATGTGTAATTCCATTTCATCGTCTGACGAAGTGTGCAGGCACATGAAAGCTCACACCTTGAATAAAACTTTGTTGGTCTTTTTTAGGTAGAATTGCCACTGTTAAAATCTTGCCGCATATTATATTTTTGTTCCAAACTATACCTATTGTAAAAAATAAGATTTTAAAAAAGATTTAGAAAAGATGATTAGAGACTTTATATGGCAAGGCAAAAGGTCAAGGATAAAGTTGAAATATCTGCAGGATAAAAAAGAAAGGGGAGGCTGGCATTACCAGATTGGCTATTATATTATAAGGCAGCGGCTCTAAATTGAGTTAAAGAATGGGTGATTTTAGAGAACAGTAGATTATTGAAATTAGAGGGACATGACCTTATGATGGATTGGCATGCATACCTTTGGTACCAAAAAGTGACAAGGACTAACTACTTCACACGACACCTGATTAGAGATAGCCTTATCAAAGTTTGGGAAGAAGTTAAAAATATATACTTTTGTGGTTATCTCCAATTGAAGCATTTGCTAGACCTGCGTTGTTTATTAAGTATCCAAAATGGAGATATAGATGAAAATGGTAATTTGATTACAGAGGGAGAGATGGGTAAGCACAATGCTAATTTAACTTGGTGGGAAAATAATACACTCAAATCAAGATGGGCAAAAGATTAAAAAAATAGGTTTTTACAATAAAGCTACGGGTTTCGATGAGGTCTGGATAAACAATAATGAGAAAATTATTGGGAAAGTATATAATTTTCTGTTGGAGTACAAAATGTTAGATGAATGGGTTAAACCTCAAATGATAAAATGGGCACAATATATTGGTCACAATACTGAGTTAGATGAATGGGAGAAGATTTGGTCGAGAAACATAAAATATATTAGGACATATAACTTTAAGGAAAATGTAATAAAGATGTTTTATATGTGGCATTTAACACCAGAAAGACTCAACAAATTCAACAAAAATATTCCCAAAAATTGTAGGAAATGCAAAATAAATATAGGTACCTTTTACCATATTTGGTGGGTCTGTAAAAAAGCACAGAAATATTGGAAAATTATTTTAAAAAAAGGTTTTAGAAGAAATTTTAGGAAAGGATTTACAAATGAGGCCAGAATTTTTTGTGTTAAATATAATACCCAATATATTAAAAAAATCTGAACTTTGTTTAAGTATGCATATCTTAGTAGTGGCAAGAATTTTATTTGCGAAATATTGGAAAAATGAAAATATCCCAATGAAAGAAAGAAAATATCCCAATGAAAGAAGAATTTATCTGTAAATTATATGAAGTTGCCAAATTAGAAAGATTAACGTTTATTATCCAAGGTAAAAGCGAGAAAGAGTATGATAAATATTGGTGTAAACTGTATATATGGCTAAAAGAATTGAAAAGAGATAAATAACTGGATATGTGAAAGGTGATATGGAATACTGGAAGATTCTCTGTAACTATTAAGTGGTGATATATCTGTATTTATTTCATTTATTTAAAAAAGGGAAATAAACAGTGAAAAAAAATAAAACTTTGTCGTTCTTAAAGGTGCCATTGGTCTCTAACTTTTTTCCATGGGACTCCTCAGTGAATGATACACTGGGATGGAGTCCCTATATTTGCCAGTGATTCTGAATTATAGTACCTTTAACCACTGCAGCCACTGCAGGGAAGCTGAGCAATGGAAAACTCTGTCTCCAGCCTAAAAATCTGAGTGGCAATAAACAAGGGCCATAAAATGACGGTTCTTGCACTCCAGCTGGGATCAGCAGCCCTTTCTTCTAGGCCCAGGAACTCTAAGTAGATTCAGGCCCGGGAACTGTAAGTTGATGTGGATGAAACAGAACTTGTGCAAAAGTTTCAGGAGAAGGACTAGGGTTGCCAACCTCCAGGTTAAGCCTGGAAATCTTCTAGAGAATTTCAGATGATATGGCTGCTTTGGAGCATGGATTCTATGGCATCACATCCTAGCTGAGCTCCGTCCCCTCCTCAAACTATGCCTTCCCAAGGCTCCTACCCCAAATTTCCAGGAATTTCCCAAGCTGCAGTTGGCAAACCTAAGAAGGACATCAAGAAAGTGTGGCAATCTCCATAGAGGGGCTCCACAATGAGCATGACTACAGGAGGAAGGAAGTCTTCCTGCTAAAGCCCAAATCCATTGAATAATGATGTGTGTGGCTAATCAAAACAGTAGCAATCCGACTCTGTAGCAAGTGTATCTGTTTGATGTGTGTATTTTCACATTTTTATATATGTCTTCAGCTGTACAGTTAAATATATTAGGTGCAGAGTTAGCCTATAAGTGCCTCAGAAGCAGTAGCCTGAGATAGGTATTCATAGAAGACCCTGGATTCAGTCTCCAGTTAAACGGTCTCATATGGTATGCTGGGGGAGACCTTTACCAGAGACATTAGGAAGCCATTTCCAACCTGAGTTGAAAATACTGTATTCAATGGAGTAGTAATCTGCCACAGTTGCCCTGTTGACACTGAACTCACATACAATCCTTGTACAATGTACACTTCACTGCTCTTATACATGCACTGAGTTAATTCTCATGTTACATTCAACATATGTACAACCGAATGTGTGACTGAAACTCCACATTTATCCAGGTAGTGGTCCCCAGTTCATCCAGTTCATCCAAACACGTGGATGCATCTACATGTAGTCTGTACATGCATTCGCTGTGAACAGGGCTTCTGCAAGAAGGATGTCCTTTTTTCCAGCACTGTTTCCTGATTTCTGTTTGTGGAATGAAAATGGAGTATCTGAGCAGGAACAAACTGAGTAGAAGATTGGAACGTCTAGTGTTGTTCAAGCTCACAATCACACAAAGCTCAAATCTATAAATAATGCACTGATACACAAACCTCAGCATGGAGACAGTATAGTACATATAGCCCACAAAATTAGAGAACATAGCACAAAAATCATAGTATAATACAGACAAGAAAGCAGGAATGAATAAGATTTTTTGAGCAATGCAGTGAAACATTACATTATACATAATCAACATATACATAACCAACAATCAGACAACAATGCAATAAACATAGGATAATATATATGATGAAGGTTGCCTTAAACTCCACAGACATAAGCTACAGTTCTATTGCCTTTATAAAAGCGACCTTCTGCACAATTGCTTTTACACTTTCTGCAGAATGACATGTGCATAGGAGTGTTCCTGACCTCATTAGGCAGGACATTCTACCAAGTGAAAGCCACAACACAGAATGTTCAGATTAGAGCAGCTGCTGACTTTACCCACTGAAAATAATGCTGTATCAAACTGACACCTTTGCATTGTGGGGTGAGGGGGGTATGCTTTTGAGGGAGGTCTAGGATGTTTCCACTTCCCCTTTCCATCCCAAATGTTTTCACTTCTGTTTTTTCTTCATGGTTTATATCTCTTCTTTTGCAGGGGAGAGCTGTTTGTAGCCATTGTTTCCATTCCATCAAGAAACAATGGTTAATGTTTTAACACAGGTAGGGAAACACACACGCATAAGGTAATGGTTTTATGACAGCATGTTGCATCATATTTGGTTTCATGCTAACATCAGTGAGGAGAAATGAAGCCAATTCAGAGTGAGGGCATTCTTGTAGAACTGAATTGTATTGTCCTCACTCTGGACATGGGAAGGAGTGTAATCCAACACCTGAATGAATGTCAAGTGAAGGGAGGAGGTTATGGTTACTGCCTGGGGTGAAAAACGATTCCAGTGCTTCCTTGCTTGCTGTGCCATGAACCCCCCCCCCCCCGGGTAAAGCCTTCCCTTAATCCCCACCAGTTTTTGCTCAGCTGTACTTTCATGCCTGTCTGAAATACAGCAATACACACATGCATTATTAACTGACTTACATTATAGACATTACACTCTTTAACTAAATAAATAAGCAAATTCCACTCACCAGACTATTCTGCACAAATTCTCTGCTGCTGTTCTTGTCCTTGTTCAACATCCATTGACATCAAGCGGAATAAAGCATGAATGTCAACTGATAATTACCAAATAGCCATTTCAAGCAGTTCTTGCAGTCAGCACATACGGTGCTGGTTGAGTCCCCCCCTCAGACATACTATATAACCTGAGGCTATCAGGTTATATCTATAAATCAACTCTACTCTCATAAAGCATGACAGGCAAATGATGTCACATAATACTTTGAAAACCACAAATAATTATATGCATTTGGGTTAATTAAATGACTGCATGCAAAAGTTTATATTTACTGTTCGGACATGACCTGGGCCATCATTAAAGTGGGATGCGTGGAGAAGTATCCTTCCCCACATGCCACACCTAAAGTTGCAAGCATATCATGGGCCAGGATGTAGATTCAGGCAAAAGCAGGTATGGGGCAATCATGTCCTGTATGTCTCCTTAGATGATTCTGACATTTGCTGGTTCAACATATTGTTAGGCTGGCTTCTGCTCCAGCTTGGACAGCTTCAGCACTGAGTGGCTTGTAGATTTCCAGAGCCTTGATGGTCTCCTTGCCTGGTTAACCAGCTTTGATTCCAACTCCTGTACTGACTCCTTCTCAACTCCCAGCCCTTGTCCAATGACCCTCTTACCTTAGTGACAGTGTTCTCCCTGTTTGGAAGTGAGGCATTATTCAGTGGTCGGATGTTTCCCACCCACTTCGGCAAATTAATTATTTTTAGATGTGTACCCTGCCTGTCCCCTGGGTCACAGGGCTTGGGATGGCTCACAACATCCAATAATATATAAATAAAGATAAACATACTTACAAAAAATTAGATTACAGTCTATAAGGTAACACTCCATCTCAGGCATCAGAATAAAACATAATCATTTGGCACCCCATACCAACACCCCAGACTGTTGTCAAAAAACCAGGCTGCATTCCTTGACCTGGATAGCCCAAGGAACCTTGTCAGATCTTGGAAGCGAAGCGGGGCTGACCCTGGCAGGTACTTGGAAGGGCAACCTCCAAGGAATACCAGGGCTCACCTAGAGAATGGCAGCAATGGTTCCCCAGGAGAAAATAACTGCTTTCGAGGGTGGACTCTGTGGCATTCTATTCAGCTGAGGCCTCTCCCCTCCCCAAACCCTCCACCCCAAAATCTCCAGGAATTTCCCAACCTGGAGCTGGCAACCCTAGTCAGGACTGGCCCCAATGAGTTCCCAAAAAAGGCCTGCAAAGGGCTTCCTGGCTTTGCCTTTTTACTGACAGAACTAAGCTTGGTTGCCTAGCAACAACCACTGAGCAAAAAGTTAGTTCCACGGGAGCCAAGCAGAAGTGTCTTCGTCAGGAGAGACAGCTGTTTTGGCAGTTAATTCTGAATGGGAACAGTGGCTAAGGCAGCAGTGGGCACAGAGGAGGAGAGGACCCAGCACCCAGCCAATGGCATGCAGGTACTCTTGATTGGCGGTTGATGGGCCAATGGCTGATGGAGCGCACAGCACAGCCAGTGGGAGAGCTGGAAAGTGCCAATGCATTAGGGCAATTATATATATCAGATTATTATTGTTATTGTTATTATTTCCATTTCTATACTGCCCATAGCTGAAGCTCTCTGGTCAGTTTACAACAAGTCTTCAAATGCTTATTGAAGAGTGAGAAGGTGTCATGGAAGATTGCAATGTTGAGTGGGGAAGAGCTGTTTAATTTTTTCAGCTCCCACTGGCTTTCCCCTCAAGACTGGCCTTTCCCAAGCTGCTGTTCTACCATGGAGAAGAAGAAGAGAAGAAGATATTGGATTTATACCCTGCCCTTCACTACCCAAAAAAGTCTCAGAGTGGCTTACAAACTCCTTTCCCTTCCCCTCCCCACAACAGACACCCTGTGAGGTAGGTGGGGCTGAGAGAGCTCTGACAGAAACTGCTCTTTTTCAAGAACAGCTGTGCCAGACCTATGGCTTGCCCAATGTCATCCAGCAGATGCAAGTGGAGGAGTGGAGAATCAAACCCAGTTCTCCCAGATTAGAGTCCATGCACTTAACCACTACACCAAACTGGCTCTGAAAGGACACAGGCCTGTTTCTTTCCTCCATGGACCATCTGCCCCCAAATGTTGTCTATTTCGCCTTCTCTTTTGAAGGCCCAGCAGTTAGCTTCTGCCTCTTCCTTTCTTATCCATTCATGGGCAAATTTTACTTAATTGCCTTATAATTATTTTCAGTTGCATTCATGGATTGCAACATGGCTGCTATAATATGTCAGCAGCCACTGGCAGCTCTAGGCTCATAGAGATGGTGCTGGCCACAGTCAAGTGATAGAATTGCTGGGTGACCGGAAATTTGACATGCCTATGCATGTTAGAAGGAGCTGCGGTGGCTCAAGTGGTTAAGACGCTGAACTGCAGGCTGTGGAAGGTCAGTAGTTCAGCGGTTCAAGACCCGGGTGCCGCAAGACAGGGTAAGCTCCTGTCTCTAGTTCCAGCTCCTGACAACCTAGCAGTTCGAAAGCAAGAAATTGCAAGTAGATAAATAGGTACCACTTCGGTGGGAAGGTAACAGCGTTCCGTGCGCCTTGGTGTTTAGTCATGCCGGCCACATGACCACGGAAACGTCTTCGGACAGCGCTGGCTCTTCGGCTTTGAAACGGAGATGAGCACCGCAACCCTAGAGTCAGATCCGACTGGCTTTCGAGCAAGGGAACCTTTACCTTTACCTTTTTATGCATGTTAGAACTACTGCAACTCTTATGTTTTCCTCCCAGTAATGCTTGGAAACCCACATTCACAATGAAACCTGTCTGAAGAGCATGGGAAAGTGGCAGGATACACACAAGAATTCTGTATGAAGGCAATGTGGTATTAAACAATAAACTGGAATTTAAATTTCAACAAAGTGCTGTAAAAATAATGCTACTGTCTTAATAGAATTGAGGGGAAAAGAAAACCAGCAAATTCAGATGCAGTGAAGTTACCTAATGACCATCTGCAACAGTTTGATTGAAACATTTTGGGCAGAGGAGAGGACAACTGACCCTTAGCCTCATCCAGCTGTTGGACAGTGTACTGCTCCATCTTGCCCTCTGATGGCTGCCAGGTAGAGTGGGATCAGTTGTTTCTACAATAGGAACAGGATCTAAGACAGTGAGTCAAACTGAACCTGAACTCTAGCCCCCAAATCAATTCACATAGCCAAGAGGCTTTTTTTTTAAAAATGTAAACCTGAATCCAGAATTTCTAGGTTACCTTGAACCTGGATCTGAACTGAATCTCTTTCAAGCTGGCATTCAGTTCTGGTTCACAAAAGATAACCCTCTGAAGTGGAGGTTGAGCTAAGGCTCAGGTTTGGTTGGACTCCTGGATATAAGAGATCTTGGAACTCCTTACATCAGAAACCCACCAATAATTAGGGTTGCCAGCCCCACCCTGGCATGGTTCCTCTATGGGGCTACAATCCTGAGGGCACTTTCATGAAACCAAGCCCCACTGAATAGACCCACATAAGAGTCTGAGTAGAGATGCTTAGGAGTGCTCTCATAGACGAAGAAAAACAATACACCATCAACTCTCAAGCAGCCCCAACCATGAGGTATTCAAGGCAAGAGATGAGCGGAGGTGGTTTGCCATTGCCTTTCTCCATGTAGCAACCCCAATCTCCTTTGATGGTCTCCCATCCAATTACATCGCCAAAGCCAATTAGCTTTGTCTAAACTGGGATACTCTGGTTGCTAAGACTGCACTGTTAGTGTCCTTTTCAGTGGATAGGGGCCTTGAAAGGAAAAAAAAAATTCCTAGAAAAATATTATGCACAGCAATATACAGGACTCTGCAAAGCTACTACAGCTACTGCAAAACTAATATGGTTTTCTGAAGCCCAACCAGTGATGAATGACAATTCTCTCGCTAGAATAGCAGTGAAAACCATCCAAAGCTGAGACCCAATGGGCTACATAGGGTAAAAAGATTCCTGGAATAAGTCATATTTGAAATTTCCAGGGCAAATCATTATTGAACTATGGTATGACAAAAATTGCAATGAGGGGATTTTTCAAAGATGGCTTTAATTTCAAACTGCACATTTCAGAGGCTGCTTCAACTTTCTTCAAATGCAGCCAGAAGTAAGTAGTTCTATTTTCCTAAACCATCATTTTCAATGGACCGTTTCAGACTATTGCAAGGGAAGAACATATTCACCTGCCCACCTCCCTCCCCTTTATCTGTCTTTACTGAGTATCACTAAAACAGAATTGTGTTAATTAATGTGATAATTGAGACTTTTAAAATCAAGGTTTAAAATAAAAGGAACCTGGTTAAAACCTTAATTATACAAGTAACTCCTAATCAACCTCTTTACCCAAGCCGGATTGTTCATACAAAGGCATTAATAATATAAAGCTTTCACTTATCACAGATAATGGCCTAAATTATCTTCCTTAATTGCATTTGAAATATATTGAAGCTCAATGGAAACTGCTCCAAATGGAATGAAAAGAAACCGGTGTATACATGTGCACACTAGAAGAAAAGTAGTTTTTTATATCCCACTTTTCTCTACCATAAGGAGTCTCAAAGTGGCTTATGATCACCTTTACCTTCCTCTCCCCACAACAAGTGAGGTAGGTGGGGCTGAGTGAGAGAACTGTGACTGGCCCAAGTCTCCACTCAGCAGGCTTCGTGTTTAGAAGTGGGGAATCAAACCTGGTTCTCCAGATTAGAGTCCACCGCTTTTAACCACTACACCAAACTGATATCATGTCTACAATATCAGTGATCCAGGACTGACATCCTTGAGCCAACCTCTTCTTAACTGTGTACTTCCTTGCCCTTTAGGATCAAGCATTGAGTGGTGGTCCCATTGCTGATTACAGGAGTCTCCAACCTTTTTGAGCCTGTGGGCACAATTGGAACTTTGACACAGGATGGTGGGTACAACAACAAAATGGCTTTTGCAGGCGGTAGAAGAACCAACCACAAAATGTCAGGGAGCAAGGTTATACATAACTCTTAATAAGGTTGCCAGGTCCCTCCTGGCCACTTGCGGGGCATAGGGGTAGGGTTGCGAAATCCAGTTTGGGAAACTCCTGGGGATTTGGGGGTGGAGCCTGGGGAGGACAGGGACCTCAGTGGGCTACAATGCCATGGAGTCCACCCTCCAAAGCATCCATTTTCTCCAGGAGAACTGATCTCTGTAGTCTGGAGATGAGCTGTAATTCTGGGGGATCCCCAGGTCCCACCTGGAGGCTGGCAGCCCTATCAGGCAGAGGTTCTGTTTAACAGGATACCTTTTAATCTACACAGCCAATCAGAAGCCCTTCTGGGCACAATCCCCGCCTGACCCTCCCCCCTTTCTAAAAACCCTTTTCAGGCTCCAGGAAAGGTGTTGTTAGGCACCATAGTGCCCACGGACACCATGTTGAGTCTGCCTGGCCTACTTACACTGATGGCCATTACCAGAGGTCATTGGGGGGGAACGCGGGGGATCGCAGTTCCCCCGGGTGAGGTACAGGGGGGTGGGGCACATGACGAAGCCCCGCCCCCCGCTTCCGGCCGCCCCACTTCCGGCCCTCATTCAGCCAGGAGGAGGCAGGAGAAGAGGGAGGGTAAGTTGCTTCCTCCCTGCCTCTCCCCACCCCTGCCTGCCTGGGGCCAGGGAGGGCCTTCGCGGGGCTTCCTTGCACTCCCGCTGGCCTTGCAGGTCCACCGCCGGGCCCCTCATGGGGCTCGGCAGTGGAGCTGCAAGGCTGGCGGCGGCGGCCGGGACCATTGGGGGCGGGGTGTGTGGCCTTATGACACACTTCTAGTGATGTCAGGGGGTGTGGCCTTATGACACACTTCCGGTGATGCCAGGGTGTGTGGCATATGCTAATGAGTTATGCTAATGAGTTCCCCTAGCTCTTTTTCTACAAAATGACCCCTGGCCATTACAAAAAAGAAAAGAAAAGAAAAGAAACTTGAACCTGCAGAATTAGCTATTTTGTGAACTTCCCCTGGATTTAGGACCTGGTCTTTTAAACTGATTTTACTGGAATAAAATGGGGGACCGGGAGGGACATAGTTAAGGATGTCAGTCCTTGACTACTGACATCTTAGGGTTGCCAGCTCTAGGTCGGGAAATTCCTGGATATTTTGTGGGTGTAGCCTGGGGAGGGCGGGGTTTGGGGAGGGGAGGGACCTCAGAGGGATATAATTCTGTAGAATCCAACCTCCAAAGCAGCCATTTTCTCCAGGGGAAGAGATCTCTGCCACCCGGGGGCCAGTTGTAATTCCGGGAGATCTCTTACCACCACCTGGATGTTGGCAATCCTAGATATCACGGCTGTTGTCATGGATACGGACCAGTCCTTAGCTCAGCGGCCCCTGCAGCATTAGCTCACAGCATCACAGAAGGTCGCTGGGCTTGGCTTGTTCCTCGGGCATTTCAACCCCCCAGTTCACCCATACCGGTAACAGAGTCTTTAGTTAATGAAAATCTGAATGTGGCGCTCCAAAGGATTTGGTCAGTGTACCTCCTATTGTAGACAGACACAGGAGGCGACAGCAGCTCCTCCCCTTGCTTTGCAAAAATGACAAATTGTGCTGCTCTTTCTGAATCAAGGGAGGGAGGGAGGAGGTCCCAGAGGAAGGATAGGGAAACTGAGCATGTGTTCTGTAGCACAGCACTGCGGGAGCGTTCAAGACATGCCCCAATGAGGTCTGCAAGCATTCCATCTGTGCTGCATTCTCCTCCAGAATGTGCATCCAGAAGCATGAAGCTTTGACCAGATGGTAGACAGATGAGGCAACCAATCAGCATGGCTCAGGGATTTCAATGGACTGGCATTTTC
>NW_015165242.1:349646-364115 GCF_001447785.1 Gekko japonicus | reverse complement strand
GACTGTACTCCATTGCTTCTGAGCCACTGTTTTCATGCCTGTGTGTGATATAAAACTAAAGTGGAGTGTTTGAGAAAATAAGCTGTCACTATTTTTTCCCCACTTCCTAATTATAGCATAAAGAATGCTGTTTACTTTGCACCTTTGGGTACCCCTTGTTCATTGTTTTCTAGCGACACAATTAATTCTTATGAAACCAAAATATACCAGTCATTTAGTTCAAGGTATTTGCAGTTAATTTTCTGTTATTTTTCTACTTTTATCTAGCTGGCATAAATTCATCAGTAGATATCTCCTTTTCACACAAGATGCTTAATTTTGTTTCATTAAAGAAGATGTTCATTATCATTATAAGTAGGTGAAGGCTTCTAAACTGAAAATAACTGTTTTCTTCAATGTGTATGTTTCTGAGGATAACAATTCATAGACATTATGGCTGCATTCTGATGTCATCATGACATGCTGCATTTAAACTCTGATCGGGCACAGACACATGTTGTTTCTATGCTTGCACGTGTCCTTTTGCTCCTTCCATGTCCCTCCTCCTCTAGCACAGGGGTTAGTTGACCACTTCCTAACTTGATCAAGAGCCAGTTCAGTCTCATGCCAAAATGGAAGCACCTTGGCAAACTGGAGTTAGTTTACTCCAGGGAAACCACATCTTGATTTATGTGGACTAAAATAGATCCTGTTTGCCAAGGTATCTCAGCATTTGGCTATCACCATGAAATGGAGTCTGATCAAGCTGAAAAGTGTTCAATCATACTTGGTACACCCAGGGGTCATTTCATAGAAAAAGAGGTGCAGGAGCTCATTAGCATAACTTATTTGCATATGTCACACCCCCTGACATCACCGGAAGCGTGTCAGACTTCCCCACTGCTCAGGCTCCACTGGACTGTTTCGGATTGCTAGCTATGGGGGGGGGGGAAACGTGCAGATCTGCCCTCACAGAGGAGGGAGAGCTTGTACCTGAATAAACCTTGGCCTTAAAGGTGTCACTGGACTGTTTTGGATTGCTAGCTGGGGGGAGGGAACGCACAGATCTGTGCAGAAAGGAAGGAAGGAAGGAGAGAAAGAAAGAGAAGGAAAGAGGGGAAAAAAGAGGGAGAGGAAATAAGGAGGGAAGGGGAAAGGAGGAGAGAAGGAAAGAAGGAGGACTGCTTCTTGCTCCGCATGGCCTGGGGCTGCTGGGAGCAGGGGGTGGGGCTTGTTGCATGTGTCATGTCCAAGCATCCAATCAATTTCATTGTGATCCTGAGTTCTAGCATTAGGATGGGGGGGGGGAACCTCTCCGCTCACTTTCTGCTCGTCATTCATGATTTTAAAACTAAGATGTTCCAACATCTTCATCTTTTTGACTGCCCTTTTCAGTTCCTTATCCAATTCTTCAGTATCTTTTTTTAAAAAGATAGTGTGCCTATACTTTACATAGTATTCCAAATGTAGACTGTTCCATCTCCTCCCTAATCATCAGTAACATGTAATTTGCCTCTTTCACCACTGCTGCACATTGAGTTGACACTTAGGACAAACAAAATGCATTCAGGGCAATGTTAGCAGGCAAAACATTTAGTCAATTACCACCTTTTGCAAGGATCTCTGGCAAAACAACCTTTCAGTACTGACAAAAATCACCCACACCCTTTTAGTTCAGCTGTATTAACCCTGTTGGATACTTCTGCTTCCAGATAAACTGGATGCCACTAATTACACAGAAAATGTATTGGACAGTTGAATTTACCATGTTAATCTATGTCGATTAGACATGGGCCGGTCATTGAGTCTACTTGGTTTGGCACTGAATTACTCAAACACCTACAAAACAGGGTTGTGCTGGGGTTTTGACGCATGAAAATGCTGCTGATCGAAACAGACTGCCCTCCATTAAGGTTGCTAAGGACTACTTAAATGAACACTGAATGATAGGATTTTTTTTAAACACAGCATTTACTTATGGAGATTTCAATGATTGGGGGCTGATTTAACTGACTGTTTAAACAATTGCCTGTCAAGCAGTGCAAGGGGAAGGGGGAAAAGAATTCCATTGGCTTGTGGTGAGAATCCACATGTGCAAAGAATACTTTACTGTATTGTTAGGAACAAATAGTTAAAGCAACCTGCAGAATAGTAATGAACAGGGCAATGAGTAGTTCGTTGAAAAATCAGATCCCTGGTCATGACTGGCAAACAGGATGTAGGACAAACTGGTAGGTGTTTAAACATCCCTAACAAAATGGTCTTTGATGTGATGGTGAACAATGGAGAGGCATATGACTATTTGAAAAGGAAAGGAAAATAAATACAGGACTACTCCTTTCCAAACATTTTAGCATCTTCTGATGTTTGCAAGTTCTTCCATAAAAAGTGTGTTTGTTGGACTCTGCTGAAGTGTACATCAGTCATAATTCTTTGGGGGTGAGAATAGAATATCTAAATTGCCCTCATTACAATGAATCACAATGGTGATTAATACCTTTGCTTAATTACAACCTATTTTGTTTAAATATAGCATATGCGTGAGCTCTTTAAGAAGATTTAGCTGCTTGAAGTAGAAGATTTGTAGGAACAGAGATGAGTCATTCTTGATCCAAAGACATACAGAGAGTGTGAAAGATGAGACAGTTTCAAAATCATGGAAGCTTAAAAGGGAAAAAAAAGAAGAAAAACCCGGATCTCTGGTGGTGTGCTCTGTCTTCTTTATCTTGCTAGGACTGAGATGCATGTTGGGGAAAAAAATGCAGCAATTTCTTTGAACATAGATTTTCATGATTTCCCCTCTATGCTTACCCTCAGTTTGTGGTTCAATTCAATGATGGGGGGAATATCCCTATTTCCCCAGCTAAAAAAAAAAAAGGGGAGCGAGCTATTATGGGAGTGACACCAATCATTTTTAAAAAACCCTGAGAATATCTCCAAAAAAGTCAATAAAAGATTTAAGAAAATCTAAAATACTAAGATTTGTCTTTAATACCAAGCAGTGGTAGCTCAGCTGGGCACTGCTCCTCTGCCTGCTCCCACCCAGGACCCACAGCAGCTGACATTCCTTCACTGCTCATTTCCCAGGCATCTTATAATAAAATGTGATACATCATGTTTCCCTCTTCTTCTTTTTTGTCATTGAGTCACAGCCAACTTATGGCAACCCCACAGTGTTTTCAAGGCAAGCGATGTTCAGAGGTGGTTTGCAATTGCCTGCCTCTGCGTAGCAACCCGGGACTTCCTTGGTGGTCTCCCATCCAAGTACTTGCTTAGCTTCTGAGATCTGACAAAATCAGGCTGTTCTGGGCTATCCAGATCAGGACCATGCTTCCCATTAGAGCTTCTTAAACTCTTACATCTTGTCAGAGTTTAGGAAGCCCCGTTGGGCATATGTGGTTTGTTGGACTGTTTTGGGGGCACTTTGGGAATGAAAAGCATTAGAGCAACAGCTGCCAGGGGTGGGGGTCCAGCAGAGATGGGGATGATGCCGGGCGGCAGAGGAGAGATGGTGATGGAGGGCTACCCTTATTTATTTATTATCAAATTTATACCCCGCTCTCCCCACAAAGCGGGCTCAGGGTGGCTTCCATAAAAGCATAAATACATTAAATTTACACAAATATTTAACCTCACAAATAAAAACAATATAAATACAAAGTGCTGGCGGCAGTTAAAATTAACCTAGATGGTATATCGTCAGAGTAAATTTCCACTGCCCAGATGTTCCACGATGTTTCTGCTCATAATCAGTTGGCTGTTAAAACCACAGACCAGAGCTCTGCAGTAGCAGCCTGCAATAGCGGCCTGCAGTAGCGGTGGCCCCTTGACACCAGCAGTTCTAATACATGACTGGTTTATGTACGTATTAGCTGGCATCTGGCCTTCTAGTGTTACTTTGTATTTAGGGTATTTATCAACAGAAACCAGCCTTTTAACCCATGCAAACATTTCATTTTGGTTATGGTTTTAATCACTGTGGTGGCTCACAGGTTAAGACACTGAGCTTCAAGACCAGAAAGTCTGTAGTTTGGCAGTTTGAGACCCTAGTGCCATGGGATGGAGTGAGCTCCCGCCTCTGGCCCCAGTTCCTGCCAACCTAGCAGTTCGAAAGCAAGAAATTGCAAGTAGGTAAATAGGTACTGCTTTGGTGGGAAGGTAACAGCATTCTTCCATGCACCTCGGCATTTAGTCATGCTGGCCACATGACCACAGAAACATCTTTGGACAGCGCTGGCTCTTTGGCTTGGAAATGGAGATGAGCACTGCCTCCTAGAGTTGGATTTGACTGGCTTTCGAGCAAGGGAAACCTTTACCTATATGGTTGCTGCTAACCCCCTCACCCATTGAGGCAACAAAATGTGGGTTAAATGAGTTTATTTAAATAGCTGATAGGTTATTAACATATTTTATGTACGTTAAGGGCCACTTGCACTAGGCAGCCTTGCTGCCATCATTTGAGTAACAGGTGAGTAAACAGGAAAGCCACATAATGTACAAAATACAATGTCCAAAGTGTGCAGTCTGTATCATAGGTACACAAAGAGAAATTCATTCATGGCCATTAAAACTGTTGTTGACTGGCTCATTTGCTTTTCATATGAGACAGTAGCGTTTAGGGTGAATCCTAGAGTGTTGCACCAACATGATGATGTCACTTCCAGTTTTGTACTGGAAGTGACTATCAGTGCAGTGCTGAATTGCCCCTGTGGTTGCCAGGTCCAATTGTTCTGGCAGCGAGGGTTAGGAGGGTGAGGGCAGGGCGACATCACTGCACAACATGGTTGGCATGATGCCGTTGATGCTATAGCATTTTGGCCGAAACTCTGATTACAACAGAGTTTTTGGCCAAAATGCTGGGGTTTCGATGTGCAATGTCACCAGCATGATGATGTCACACCTGGCCAGTGACAGACTGGAACCCCAAAGATCAGGGGATCCCCTGGCTGGGTCGGGGGTCTGGCAACTGAGCCCCATTCCTTTGTTCCACCTATTGACCAGTGTCAGTGAACAGGAATCCAGGCGGGGAAACATAATGGGAGACCTGGCCTCCCTAATAGGAGAGGTGGAGCTGGCTTGCACATTGTCTCCATTGGCTGAATGCTTACCAGCCCTTCCAATCAAGTCCTGTGCCCCATATGAAAAGTCAACAACATCCCTGGCCTTAGTGGCCACAAATTCATTTATTTTTGTATATTGATGATACCAGCTGCTTATGTTGTACATTGTATTTTTGTACACCATATGGCCTCCCTGTTCACCCACATGCTCAACCCCCCCACTCACTACCACTCATGCACCTGCTGCCCACCCCCCCCACTCACTATCACTGCTTTGTGGGGGAGAAGCAGCTGTGGGGGCCCTAGCAGTTGCCCTGTCTCAAGCGATGCTGACACCAATCCTGAAACTGAGCTTGCAAATAGTTTCTCCCAAAATTTGTTTCCACCCAGCTTTTACCACCTATTTATTTTATTTTACTTATTTATTTTTTCCATTAACTTTTTACCCCGCCTTCCCAGCAAAGCCGGCTCAGGGCAGCTTACAGCAATATAAAACAAGACATAAATAATAAAACCCGGTCAATACAACATTAAAACCATAAATATACAACTAATAAGTGCTAGCATTAATCCCTCCAAGCACGGTCGGCACCAAGATCTACTTCAGCTGTCCCAGGCACTCGGGTCGGCTATACTTAGGGACCTGGGGGGAGGGTTGGGCTCGCTCTCCAGAAGCTGTCAGATGTCAGTGGTGGCAGTGGTAGTGGCAGCTCCAAAAGCCTGGTGGAAGAGCTCTGTTTTACAGGCCCTGTGGAACTGTAACAGGTCCCACAGGGCCCTGATCTCCTCCAGAAGCTCATTCCACCAGAATGGAGCCACCACTGAGAAGGCCCTAGCTCTCATTGATGCAAGCCTGGCCTCCTTGATGTTCGGGAGGACCAGCCGATCGCAGTGCTCTCTGGGGAACATATAGGTGAAGGCGGTCCCTCAGGTATGCAGGTCCCTGGCCATAAAGGGCTTTAAAGGTGATGACCAGCATCTTGAACCGAATCCAGTATGCTATAGGCAGCCAGTGCACTTCTTTTAGGGTGGGCTGGATGTGTTCCAGCACAGGACGACACAACAGCCTCACCGTTGCATTCTGCACTAGCTGCACTATAAGATGCTCTTGTAGCTTCATCGCGAACATGACGCCACTGCCTCTCTAGCCGTATTAGCTCCTGCTTCATTAGCCTCAACTCCTGGGTGAACCATGGAGTGAGCTTCGGCCGGGGGTGCATGACAGGTAAGATCTGACAAGTAAAACTCTTTCTATCCCTATTTAGTGGCATCTTTGGTGTAGTGGTTAAGTGCGTGGACTCTAATCTGGGAGAACCGGGTTTGATTCCCCACTCCTCCACTTGCACTTGGTTGGATGACCTTGGGCAAACCATAGTTCTGGCACAGCTGTTCTTGAAAAAGAGCAGTTTCTGTCAGAGTTCTCTCAGCCCCACCTACCTCACCTTTGGGTAGTGAGACACCTTTGGGTAGTGAAGGGCGGGGTATAATTCCAATCTCTTCTTCTCTCTTCTCTTCTCTATTAAATGTCTACAGGTTGCAAGCCGTTAGATGGACAGAACCCTTGCAAACAACCCAGATGACAACAGCCATAGGGATCTGGTGAGAAGCTGATGGAAGCCAACAACAGCAAGCTGGGAAAAAATATCCTGTCCCTGTAATAAAGATTTAATGTGTGGAAATGTGTGGAAATTGACAGTAAATCACCTGGCCTATAACATTCCTTTTAGTCTCCGATAAAGGAACAGGAACTGCTGGCAACCTTAAATTAAATGCTTCATCATTCTGAGGATCTTTTAAAGAGCTAAACTGCATGTGATCCTGGAGTTCCATAATTAGAACTCAGGATGCATAAGCTACCTTTGAAAAGTAGCCACTGGGGAGCATAGTATGAAATTATTGAGGTATGGTGCTTGGGAGAGAGGGGTCTTCCTCCATTTCCCTGATTGGAAATACCACCACCTCTACCCCCTTTTTGTTTTAAGTTCAGTAGGGGAAATTGGTAGTATGACATGAACGTGGCTCTTTCTTCCTTACCTAGTCTTATATAGGGATGCCAGCCTCCAGGTGGAGCCTGGGGATCTCCTGGAATGACAACCTATCTTCAGTCTACAGAGATCAGTTCTGCTGGAGAAAATGGATGCTTTTGAGGGTGGAGTCTGTACCCTCCCTGAGGTCCAGGACCCTCCCTAGAGCCCTCCCTTCCCAGGCTCCACTCCCAAATCTCCAACTGTTTCCCAAAACGCGCCAGTGGCTTAGGAAATTGGGGAGGGAGGAGGCATTTCTTATTGACAAACTGGCATGGCAGGGAGAGTTAAACCTCCCAGTGCCTAGCATCACAGCACCAATCTGGCAAGTGCACTTCTACAGG
Organism: Gekko japonicus; assembly: GCF_001447785.1. NCBI lineage: Eukaryota > Metazoa > Chordata > Lepidosauria > Squamata > Gekkonidae > Gekko > Gekko japonicus. Next base: position 356,708 of record NW_015165242.1, on the reverse strand, counting down.
GTGTTTTTTGTAGAAAAAGCCCAGCAGGAACTCATTAGCATAACAGGCCACACCCAACAGCAGAAATTCATTAGCATATTAGGGCACACCCCTGACAGCACTGCTCATTAGCCTATTAGGCCACACCCCCATGCCTTCCCTTGGCTTGCCCAGGCAAGCCCCCCCTTGAAGGGAAGGGAAGGCAGTTTAAACTGCCTTCCCTTGGCTTGCCCAGGCACCCCGTGGCTGCGGGGCACCCAGGCAAGCCTGCCCATGGACAGACTGGGGAAGGCACGGGGAGGCATTTAAAGGTTCCCTGATCCTTCCAGCCCCCGGCCCACCTGCCTTAGAGTTGCTGGGGAGGTCGCACTCCAGGCCTTCCCTCTGTAGCCACGCACACAGAGGTTTTGGCTGTAGTGGGCGTGGCCAACTTTGAAGCCAGCCGGAACTCCGTTCCTGTGCGTTCCTGCCCCAAAATAGCCCTGCACTTTTATCCCATCCTTCCTCCAAGGAACTCAAGGTAGTTCCTTCTTCCCCCACTGTATCCTCAGAATAGGCCTGTGAGGATGAGAGGCAGTGGCTGGCCCTGAGTGTCCCCCAGACTTCATAAAAGGATAGGACTTTGAACCCAGGCCTCTCTGATCCTAGTTTAGTGACTCTAACCACTACATTTTTCTGGCTGAACCTATATGGATGCATTGTATTTCTCACAAAAGGTAGTACTGAATTATATACACAATGTTTGGGAGGCCCATGGGAGTTAGGGTTGCCAGCTCCCAGCTGGGAAACTCCCTGAGATTGGGGAATGGAGTCTGGGAGGACAGGGACTTCAGTGGGGTACAATGCCATAGAGTCCACCCTCCAAAACACCCATTTTCTCCAGAAAAGTTATCTCTTTAGTCTAGAGATGAGCTGTAATTCCAGAGGATCCCCAGGCCCCACCTGGAGGTTGGCATATCCCTAACAGGGGTGTCTCCAAACTAGTTTTTATTTTGCAATTGCAACTTTAGCACACTGACTAAGGGAGCAAACCTAAACAGGCCTACCTGAAAGCAAGTCTCATTTATTCAGCGGAGCTTTCTCCCAAGGCAGTGCCTTTAGGATTTCGGCATAATTTACCAGGAGTATTAAGCCCTATTAAACTCTTTGGAACTTACTTTTTCCTATTAACATGCCCACTTCTTTATGACGGTCAAGAGGTGGACATTTAAACATGGTGAAATGCTTCCATCAGCACAGTTCATATAGTCCGGGTTTTACAAGAGCTCTAAAGGAAGTTATAAAGTGCCTTTACAAATGGTGCCTTAATTGCCAAAGCTAACAGTGGTTCAAAGAAATAAAGGAGTATTAGAGTTTGTCTTGTCATAGCTGCTCTCACTTAATATGACTTGACACTATATCATCAGAAGATCCCTGGGAAACAGAAGTGGGGGGGGGGAAGCACATAAAAACAAAGGACTGTGACTTTATTGACCTATTACTCCCCATATAGACTCTACCAATCTGCATAAGGTACATTCCAAAATTCAGGGGGTTTCCAACTGTTTTATGGCCTTCTTCTTCCATACCTTTAATAGAAGCTTTATCTTCCCGCAATCGCACTGCAGGTGAACAGGCTTCCCTGTATGGAAAAGCTTTGTCAGCTGATTTCTGCAGTTAAAGTCTCAGCAGCAAGCGAAGCCATTTCTTCTTCTGACCAGCAGGCACCCCTAATATTCATGTAGCGATATCTGTGCAGGTAAGTATTGATGGGAATCACTTTTGTTTGCATGTTACCTTTTCTCCATCTTTACTACTGAATCCATGAACAAATATTTGACCCAAAGGTATTAAGCCCAGACTTGTTCAAAACACCTGGGCTGTTCACCAGATGAGATGAAGCCTTTGCAGGATCAGAGCCAGAAAGACAAGGTGGGACAAGGTCAGTATCAAGCACAAAGTGGGTTCTCCCAATCTGGTGCCTTCGGTAATGTTTCCATTCTGAGCCAGTGATTGTGGATCTTTTACCAAGGGCTACCACCTGCTACTGGGCTGCTGAAACTTTGACTGCCCCTGCTGCTACAGCTTGATTAAGAACCCATCACACAGAGCGTTAGCCGTGAAACTTCTGCCACCACTTAGGAACCTTGCCAAGAAAAGATTCCGGTGCTTCATTTCTGTGTGTCCAGCTAATGTTTACAGATACAACAACCAGAGAGGCACTGACCTCAACAGGTGCTGAGATCCAGTTTATTAAAATAATCTACCAAAAAAATAAATATTAAAGCAGGCAGCTTAGATGACAGTAAAAGAAGTACTTCATTATGTATGAACTCAATAAGGCTAGCTCTCCCTGAAGAAAAACCTTCCAGCCAATATGTGTTGGGCTCATTCAGTGAATTCTGTTGGGGTCTTTTAAGGACCCACCCTCCTGGCAAAGGAGCAAAGCCAGTTATAATGTAAACTGTAACATGGGTTGCAGAAAGTGTTCTTAGAATTGCACTGTTAGAGTGAACCCATACATTATATTGACTTCTTTTAAAGGGGGCAGTAGAAAAGAGCAAGAGTCCAGGAGCAATATGTTGTCGAAGGCGTTCACGGCCGGAGTTCATTAGCTGTTGTAGATTTTCTGGGTTGTATTGTAGGACCTGACGTTTTGCCAGTAGCTGTGACTGGCATCCTCAGAGGCAGGGCTCTTTTTGTAGCAGGTACTCATTTGCATATTAGGTGACACACCCCTAATGTAGCCAATCCTCCAAGAGCTTACAGTAGCTCCTGTAAGAAGAGCTCTGTAAGCTCTTGGAGGATTGGCTACATTAGGGGGTGTGGCCTAATATGCAAAGGAGTTCCTGCTACAAAAAGAGCCCTGCTTAGAGGTATAACACAGAAAGACGGAGTAAACATAAACACAATTTCAACAGGAAAGAAGAGAGTTTAAAAATAAATAGGGCATGGTTTCCTGTCCTGAAAAACACAAAAGGCTCTACATCTGACAATAGCACTACAGATAAGATTTGAAACTCAACAGCCAGTCCACATGCAAAAGAACCTCCTCAGAAAACAATCCATATGCAAAAGAACCTCCTCAGGAAATAGCCAATCCATATAAAAAGAACCTCCTCAGGAAAGCTCCTCCATTAGCATGTTTTCACAGCCTGGGGAACTCTTACAAGATAATGACTCAGCCCTACCCCACCTTTCTGAGTAGATAGAAATTACCTGCCTACCATTTTTCTTCTCACCTTGACACAGAGAGTACTCTGTCTTTTTGTGTTATACCTCTGAGGATACCAGTCACATCTACTGGTGAAACGTCAGGTCCTACAATGCCAAGACCATGGCCACACAACCCGGAAAATCTACAACAGCTAGTCCAGTAGCACCTTAAAGACTAACAAAATTTGTGGCAGGGTATGCCAACCTAGCAGTTTGAAAGCAAGAAATTGCAAGTAGATAAATAGGTACCACTTCGGTGGGAAGGTAACAGCATTCTGTGCCCCTTGGCATTTAGTCATGCCGGCCACATGACCACGGAAACATCTTTGGACAGTGCTGGCTCTTCGGCTTTGAAACGGAGATGAGCACCACCCCTAGAGTTGAATTTGACTAGCTTTCAAGCACAGGAAACCTTTATCTTTTATGAGCTTTCATGAGTCACTGCTCATACCCTACCACAAATTTTGTTAGTCTTTAAGGTGCTACTGAACTTTTGCTCCTTTAAAGATGGTATTTCTTGTTTTTCCAAATTGCAGTTGCTGGAGAAGAAAGGCTTTCTCTTTGAGATATAGGGAAAATATGTGCATATTTTCCAAAGCAGGGATAAACCCAGTTTTGGCGGGGGCATTTCTTCATGGGAGGACAAACTGAGAGGACATGATGAAGAAGCCCCTCCCTCCCTGGCTCCCTGGCTCCCCTTTCGATGTATCTAGCTCCTTTATAGCCTGTCCTTCCCTCAAGGAGCTCAGGACATCATACCTGGTTTTCCCTTCACCAATGTTAGCCTCACAACAACTCTGCAGAGTAGCCTAAGCTAAAAGAGATTGGCTAGCCCAATGTCACCCACCAAGGGGGGGGGGCAGATTCTAGTTTGATGCATGAGCGCCATACAACACTGGCTGTCTTTCAGATCATAAACCCAGGGGATGGATTTTGTAAAAACAAACAAACAAAAGTATGTTGAAGGAACCACGGAACTGCATGTAGTGTGTAGTTGAGAAACAGAGCTGGAAGCACTGCTTCCCTAGGAGATGTAACCTGATAACACAGGAAACAGAAAGAAAGAAATGTGGTTGAGGGCCTTGGGATCAAACTAGACGTTACAGCATCTGAGGGTCTGACCCATTTTAGAGGAGAATTTGGCCGTTTAAAAGTTGCATGAAGAGACCAGGTGATCTGGTCCCTCCTCCCAGCATATTTTTTTCAAGTGCCGAACAGCTGACCCACAGCCATTTCAGCATATGAACAGGCGTGGTGAGGGGGAACCAAGATTGCTTGGTCCTACCATGTTGTGGGCCCATTCGGGCTTTTGCAGCTTTTTTTAAATGGCCAAATGCCTCTCTAAAACAACATCAGTGTCTATGGGTCAAATACAGGACAAACCTACAGATGCTCTAAATGTTAGATTGGATCCTAGACTATAGAAGCCTTAAAAAAGTAGCTCTTCACTTACTTCTTGCTAAGAAAGCTCACTGCAACCCAACGTTTGGCAGCTCTACTAACGGAATGCTTTTCTCCCTGCTATTGTACTGATCAGTGTTACTTATGCAGCATCCGTCACAATTTAAATGAAAAGAGTCTGCACAACGGCAGTTGGAGTTCAAGACATATTTGCTTAAAAAGCAGATCCACTTTCTTTCAGCTTATTCTTTAATTAAAACATTTATTGCCTGCCTTTCCTGTTAGCCTACAGCGGCTTACATTGATGAGCATCAGATTAAAAACCATGCTTAAATGAAACACAGCTCTGCATAAGTGCATTTAAAATTGCATTGTATATTCTGGCAATAGAATTTGAACTGTGGATGCAAAATGGAAGAGGGTTTTTTTTTTTTTTTTTAAAGACTTGCCACCTTTTCCCCTGGCAGCACACTTATGCCTCAACTACCTGGCCAAACTTTAACAGATGCATTTTTCTCAGCATAAAGCTGCCTGATTTTTTTTAGGGGGGGATTTAACACCTCCTCCCACTTTTCCTATGACTTTAACATTCACTTTAAATACCAGTTATCACAGATGTTTTCATGGCATGGTTATATTAGCTGTAAAGGTTCAGGAGCAGCAAACAGTAAAAAGTTGGCAACACCACCGGTGAGTTTCTGCTTTTCATGCAACCATCCAAGTGCGGTGCCTTTGCCAGGAAATAATAGTATGGCAGCCTCAATAGTTGCCCAGCATCTACTGAGTGTTGGAATAAGATGTGCTGCAGGATCATTACAAAGCATTTGGTAAGATTAGACTATTTCCCTTTGAAATCCAAAGAAATAATTACTTGATATACAATATTCCGTAGCTATTTTTAAATCACACAGGTTTAAAGGATCAGCTGTGAGTAGTGGAGGTGTAGGGTTTGTTTTTCTTGGTGTGTTGTTAAAAAACAGCTGAAATAGATAAAAAGGTTTCAACAGCTTGCAAGCACCTGCCAAGATTTGCAAGGTATTAGAACTAGCTAGTTCTTATCACTCCAGAAATACTTTGCAATAACCCCAAATTATACTTATGTTATGTTCTCTGAAACGTAACCGGGGGGGGGGGGAATATGGGATCTCTCTGTGTTTTCAAAAACCCTCCTGTAACCACTTCACCTGTGTGGCCAGCCACTTAACTTGTAAGTATATTTCATACTCAGCACTCAGCAGATAGGTGACTTCACAATCCAATTCATGAGAATTTTCATAGGAGGGAAAAGTTCAGCAGTTCTCATTCTCCCTCGGGTAGAAAACTTAAGTTTTTCTCTTTGTTGCAAAAAATGTCAAATTTCCATCCCGAATAATATATCAAGAATATGCTATTGTCAAGCCCAATCATCATTTTTCCCAGTGAAAAGACATTCATTGGTGGAAATTGTTTGCTGCACTCAGGAAGACAAAGAGAAAATTGGTACCTTTTGCTAAGTGGGTTAGCAAGCTAAAAACATGGGGGGGATTGGATCCTAGTATCCCAGATTCCTAAGGCAAACATGATATCGGCTTTTTGCAAGACTGAAATTGGGAAATTAGACTTTCAGTTCTCAGATATATTTATAGTTTGGTGATATGTTTTGGAAGGGTTACTTTTGTAAAAGGAGTTAGAGCCAAATCATACACCACAAAGATTATAGCTTTCTATCCACCTATAAAAGGTAAACTGTTGGCATGCATCCTGGATTTAAATGAAGGCCACATAGCAAGGGGGATGTGATAGAATTTATATTAAAAGATTTTTGCTTATATTTTACAGTATTTAATGAACTGTTAACTTGTGGACATGCCCAAATAGCAGATGACTTTAGTTTGTTCCAGAATAAGGCTTAGAGAGTGCTGTACAAAATGTTCTAGTTTCTGTTTACATTAAAGTTCTTCTAAGCTATTTCTTATTCTTGTAGTCTATCCATGGATCCAGAAATATTACAGAGGGGAAAGAAAATGTAACCTTTCAAGCTCTACTCAGTTCTGCTAATTGACTGTGCTTGTATTAGCATTTTAAAGGTGCATCTTAAAAAAAAAAAGATACGTTATACCAAATATTTTGTTGCTGCTGCTGAAAAAGAAAGGGAAAATCCACTCAATCATGTGTTTTTGCCAGAAAACCACAGATTCTTCATTTAAAAGGAACATACCCTATAATCTAAGTATTATTAAAATAACTGTGGCCCCGTTCACATGGGAGATTTTGGCCCGGGAGAGGGACGGATCGGGGGCGCAGCAAACGGACGTGAGCACACCGCAACATCTGGGAATCGGCTCGCACCCGTCCCTGATCCGTCCCTTCAGGCCAATAATGCGCTGTAAAAAAGAACCACCCCCAGAGGAGGACTTCCCTGGGGCGCCGCATCAAGCGCGGCTGTGGGATCGCCAGCGCGCTCTTCGTTTGTAGCAATCCCGGCTCCCGGCCGAACTGCGCATGCTC
>NW_015165242.1:332085-349439 GCF_001447785.1 Gekko japonicus | reverse complement strand
AAGGTCAGGTACCTCTGCATTTGCTTTATTTTTTTTCCAGATAGTGGACTTCTTTATGTAATTTTGGAAGGTGTATTTCCCCCCCCCAGATGATTAGGGGGAGACTGGTTGGGTTGCCAGCTTCCAAGTGGGGCCTGGAGATCTCCTGGAATGACAACTGATCTCCGGATGACAGAGATGAGTTCATCTGGAGGAAATGGTTGCTTTGGAAGGTGGAGTCTATGGCATTGTACCCTCCTTAACAAACCCCACCCTCCCCAGGCTCCACCCCCCCCAAATCTCCAGGAATTTCCCTAGGGATGACACATTTCCAAAAGGCCACTGTTGTCCAATGTGTCCAACAGTAGCACTGAGGTACAGACATTTATTTATTAATTATTCTATATAAAACATTTAGTGGCTGCCCTTCTACATTATAGGAACTCAAGGCTGTTTACCACATAAATAGAATAGGGGCGCACAACATCTGTTCTGAGGACCACATGTGCCCCCTCCCCAGTTCTGACAGCTTAGCAGGTGTTTCTTAAGCCCATGTCCCTGATTAGTTGCAGCTCTGAGCAGGGCCAGTTTAGCAGTGTGATGGCAGCTGGGTACTGAAAAAGCAGCACTGCAAAAATGGATTGCAAGTCTCACACAAGCTGTTGAGAGTTGTAGATGCTTGGGATGGTGGTCAAGGAAACATAGGCTGCGGTCACACGGAGCAGTAGCCACGCTACTGCGACGGAAGATAGGCGGATTTTCCGGGCGCTATCTCACCGCCACATCTGGGAAGTGTAGAGCTCCCGTGGCGAACCCAAGGCTTCCCTCCGAAGATGCACGGTTAAAAACTAGTACCTCGGAGGTACTAGTTTCCGGAAACCACGGGGCAAGGGCGGGCATCTGATCGCCTTTCCGGTGGCATCTGGCGCCCGCCCATGCCCCATTGCAAAATGGGGTTTTTTCCCCCCCGAAGTCTCCAGGGATGCACACAAGCACCCAACAGGGCATGGACATACTTCAGGTTAAAAAAACCCACAACCCCGTTTGCCGCACCGCTTCTTTGGTGCGTTGTGTGATCGACACCTCCCCCCTAACCACGGGACCTCGACGGGACCATGAGGGGATGCCTGATCGCACAGTCGTGTGTTATTTTGCTGCGGGGCAAACAGCCATGCCTCCCCCCAGCGATATCCGGCTCATGTGACCGGGGCCATAGGCTAGCAACACTATGCCCTCAATGCTAAGGATTACTTTTGTAATGGGCATAGTAAAGGGTTGCAGAATCCCCAGAATTCTAGGCCCTCAGGCACATGGGAAGGGGCCTGAAGATGTCACGAGCCATAAACTTTCAAAATGCAGTCCACTTAGTTCCAAGCAAAGTCTATTCAGGCCCATGTAATTGTTTGGTCTAGAATCAGGTTCTAGGGAAAAGGTCTCCAAAGAGATCCTCACCATACCTTAGTCCACTGTCACTTCTTAATCATGCAAAAGTCATGTCATATTTTCAGTATGGAAAGAAAATGAAAAATTGAGTAAAGGATAAACGTTTCAGTGTCATGTATGGGCCTCTGTTCTGTAAGACTATTTTCCAAACCACAAGTAAGGTGTTTCTCAGCACCAGAACACTGATTGTTATGAGGCATAAAAACTAGCCACAGCAAATACAGAGCAGTTTATATCCCACACTTTCAATTTAATACCCTCTGCTATAATCTAAAGAATCTGCCCCTCCTACAGAAATCTAAAATGACATCCCCTAAAATGACATCCCTGAAAGCCCTATTTCCCTATAAATAGAAATCCTAGTTTATAAATGCACATTTTCCCTCCACATACCTTCTGAAGTGTTATCACTACACATATATGCTGTTCACACACTGATTATGCATAGGAGAGTGTTTGTGGGAATGCTTCTGTCAGGAAAATATTTACAACTTTCAATTTTAGCAGGAGGAGATAACAAACGCTTTTGAAGTCCTGAACCAATCTCTTGCCTCTTTGCCCTTTAGAGATTAAGACTCATATCTGCAGGGACATTCACGTGCACACACCCAACCGCCAAAACTGGGACAGTTTGTCAGTTCGCACAGCCTTTGCCAACTGGGTTTTCATTCTCCCAGAGGCAAGTGGGAACAGACAATTACGATCCCAGGAAACTTCCTCTCCTTTGAGTAGCATCTCTTGACTACAAGCTGCTAGAAGTCGTCTCTTTTTAAAATGACTGTGGCCTCTTTTTAATTAACCTTTCCCACATATATTATAAAGGCTGTAGTCTAACTTGTGATTATGGGCCAGGTTTTTGTTCTCACAATAAGGACATGCTGGTAAAGAAAATGAGTTCTGAAGTATCCAGCCAAGTCATTTTACCTCAATCCAGTGTTTTCAGCTTGTTATACAGGTGAGTACAGCTAATCTCCGCATAAGAGAGGCTGCAATGTCTGTGCCAATCTCAACAGAAAGTCCATGAGTGCCAAGGATGGTGCGTCTCTGGACCATTTCCCAAAACTGAATGAGACAACAGCCTGTGGAGCTTTTGATTATGGGCCTAATGTGCAGGCAAAATGTTAGGGCAAAGCTAACTCTTCATCAGTCTGAATTCCAAGCAAAATGCTGTTCTTTTTCATGGAGTTATCACAGCAGAAGTTCTGTTTGCTTCTATGTTACTAGAGAGGATATCCATTGAATCTTCTGCACTAACTCCTGCTAGCCAAGAATACAGAGGATGAACATAGTAAATGGACCTCCAGTCCTCCGGAGCCATCCTGTGGCAAACCGTAGGGCTGTTTATACGTGAGTGTATCACCTCATTGCCTTCTGTGTCACTCTTCCTGCCTTTCTTGGGTTGCCCTTCTGTACCCACTCTAAAATGCTGCTACTCTTGGAGGGGTGTCAAATGCTTGTCTTTGTCCATTCCCCAAGTGGAGTTGCCAGCTCTTCAGGTCTACCAAGGTTCCTGCGTCTTTGAAAACTGAGCTGACTGCAGGATCACAGAACTATTGCCTTGTGTCTGTGATCAAGTGCTGGCCAAACAGGTGTCAGTTAAGCCCCTTGCAAAGCTTTCTTCTATAAGTGAGAAAAATCAGACACAGAGAAGGTCTTATGTAGGTGGGAAGTAGGGTCTGATTTAGGGGGTCTAGCCCAGTCTCACCAGATCTCAGAAGCTAAGCAGGGTCAGCCAGGCTAGAAGAGAGTTGGCAACCACATTGGCAAGTGAGAAAGGCAATGGCAAATCGCCTCTGAAACATCTCTTGCCTTTAAAACAAGTCTGGCTCACCACCTAGTGGTGCGCAATGCTAAAAGAGCTAGAACTTCCGCCTCTCAGACTATCTTAGGATCTCCTGGCTATACTACACACAGTGCTATATGATAATAATAACAATAACATAGTATATAGGGGTGAAATGCATGTATATTTACAAATGTCTGGTTCAGGGCAAATTTACTCTTTCGGTACATGGCTTACCGAGCAAAGAGGCCAAATGTTTTCACTGAGTCCTAAGAAGACTCTTCTTCTATCTCATCCCTGCAAAAGGGCAGCACATTAGTTGCCATGGGGAAAAGAAATCAGTAGGATATGCATATCTTTCAAAATTCTTCCAACTTCAAAAGTAGAAAGGAACCATACAGATTTATTTCTTATATAAGCTAGAAAATCAGGCACAGAGAAGGTCCGATGTAGGTGAGGGTTAGGGTCTGAATTAGGTGGAGCTAGCCCAATCTCACCAGATCTCAGAAGCTAAGCAGGGTCAGCCCTGGTTAGTACTCAGATAAGAGACCACCAAGGAAGTCCAGGGTTGTTAACACAGAGGCAATGACAGACCACTGTTGAATGTCTCTTGCCTTGAAAACCCTACGAGGGATTGCTATAAGTCGGCTATGACTTGATGGCACTTTCCATTTCCATCTCTCTATCTCTGTGTGTGTGTGTATACACACACAATTATTTAAAGTTATGCTGTCAAGATGCCGGCCTTCAGGTGGGACCTGGGGTTCCTGCGGAATTATAGCTCATCTCTAGACTACATCTCTAGGCTACAGAGATCAGTTCCCCTTGAGAAAATCGCTGCTTTGGAGGGTGGACTGTATGGCATTGTATCCCACCGAGGTCTGTGTCCTCCCCAGGTACCAACCACAAATCTCCAGGAGTTTCCCAAACTAGAGCTGGCAAACAACCCCCCCCCCCACCACACACACTAGGGACCACTGGGGACCTGGCAACCCTAATACTGCCATATCTTGATTTAATTGTTGATTCAATTGCTGGAGTTTTGTGCAGTGAGTCTGTTGGTATCATTAATTGTTCTGAGTTTAAGAAGTCTCCCTTCCTGTGTATATAGTATCAAATAAGAAAGGTATGGGGTATATTTTACCAATAACAGATAGCAGCCACTTGCTTCTTCACGCTGAGACTCCTTTTATACTTTGAACAACTAGGCTGTCAAAAAAATATCAGAAGAGATAACCCATATCCAATTACACAATTGAGCCAGGCTTATGAGGATCTGTATCTGTTGCAGATGAGGTCACCAGGAGTGTTATATGTATTTGACTCAAAGACCTGCTGTCCTCATTTGAAGAGTAATATGTGATATCACCCTCAATGGACGCAGCTCTTATATCAGGAAAACAGGTCTGGGTGTCCCTTTACTGAGATAGCAAGGCCTGTTTGTTGACCTATGAAATAACCTTTGAAATCCTTCTCCTCTTCTTCCATCAATCAAAAGCTTTTTTAAAAAAAATCCCCGGAGGGATATTTTTTTATTTTGCCAATACTACAAAAACTACAAAGAAATATTAGGGAAGGGACTACAACTAAGGATAAAGGAAAGGAAACCACAGTAAACTAAAACCCCAAGAGGAGGAGATCTTTTCACTGTTGGTAAAAATATTAGTACAATTAGTTTTAATATCACAATATACTTGTAGAGTTCTTGCTTATAACAATTCACTATTTGTGTTACTTTGTTAGTTGTTATGAGAGAAGTCTCTGATCTTCTTATTCATCGCTTCAAAAGGCTTTCTGTCTCTAAAATTGTATACCACTCTGGCAGGTCCAGCACCCTTTTCTGCCGCAGAATCCTCATCCGTTCCTGAGGTAGCAGAGTCACTAGACTTCTTTGGACTCTTCATCTGTCCCCAGCTGACATCTCAAAAATGCTTTAGCTTTAAAATTGGAGTCTATCTTCTCTCTTCTATCGTTGATCTTAAAGATGACACCCTCCGGAACCGCCCACCTGTACGATATCCCATTAGTTTGAAGAAAAGAAATTAAGTCCTTATAATTTTTCCTCTTTTGTCTAATTTCAAATGGAGTGTCCTTTAAGGTTTTGATGGTTACATTTCCCATTTTTAGTGGAGTTGCTGAAGTTGCTTTTAAAATGGCATCTCTGGTTTGTCTTCTTAAAAACCTAACCACTATTTCTCCAGGTAGGTTATTTTTTAATGTAATTGGAGTATGCCCTTTAGACTGACTCCATTTCATTTACCAGTTCATCCGCTGTTAAACCTATTACTGCAGCGATGATCTCACCAAGAGCCCTCTTCAAGTCTTGCCGATCCATTTCAGGAACCCCCTGAAACCTGAGAATCATGTTCGCTTTTTCCATCTGTAGCTGCAAAACTCGATTCTCTTGGCAATTCTGCTTCATTTCCACCTCTCCCAACCTTTTCTTCAACTTCTTGCTTGTGGTGTCTATCTCTTTAATTTTTTCATTTGCCTGCTCCACTTTTTTCTCTGTTTCATTCAGCTGAAGCAAAGTTTTTATTCATCACCGTCAATTGCTGGTTAATACCATCGAGTTGCTGCATCACCAGCTTGAGCATATCCGCCAGGAGTTTGAGGACATCTGCTCCCTCTTCCGGTCTCGGACTCTGACTGCCTGGCTTCGTTTTAAACTCTCTGCTGGACTGCCATCTTTCCCGTTTTGTTTACAGTTTCTACCACTTCCACACAACTCGGAAAATTTGCCACACAACTTCGCGATTCAGATAAGTCTCTCAAAACACTTTCGGTTTACTTCCTCCCCTCTCCCCCTTAGTGTTCGTTAACCGCTCATTCGCATAAGAGGCATCCCTCTTTACAATCACTGTTTTCAACCGCGGGGGGGGTTGCTTTTCAAACTACTCCGTTTTATTCAGAACTCACGTTCATTGTCGGTCAGTTTCGCTGACCACGCTCAGTTTTATGCCATTCCACTCAATCTCTGGTGCTTGTCCCGGTCAGTCCAAGGCCACTCAGCGACTGGACCGTCGGGGCGGAGGGGAGCCTCAATTCTCCAGCATTACACCATCGAAGAGGCTACCCCTCAAAAGCCCCCTGGCCTGGAGCCTATCACAAAGGCTCCGCGGGGGTGTCACTTGAGGTGGCACCCCTCCAGGCCCCTGGTGTGCGATTCGCCCTTCCCCGTTGTGGGGAGAGCGTCCGCCATCACTGTTCCATAGACCGGAAGTCCATCAATCAAAAGCTTTTGATGTGTCTATATGAGGGTTGCTTGCTGCAGTGATACTTTCACTAAAAGTCTCTTTGTTCTGGGAGACCTACTGCATTTCTCATCAGTTCCAGTTAAATGGAGGTTTCATAACCGACATTTTAACAATAAGACTACTTTGGCAGCACACACATTCAGCCCCCTCTTGCTTCTGATTATCTTTCCACCAACCCAACATTACCTGTGTGTCAAAGCCACTGTTAATGGGAGAAAATGAGATGGGTCGCTGTGCCATCCCTAAAATGCTGGCCTGTTCCACTCCTGACCTCCAAATCATTACGTGGATGAGGACATTGTGCAAAGAATGTGAAGTACTGTTCGTATTGCTGGTAAAGCCTGTACATTTAAATACAGTTCACATGGAAGAGAATATCACTGGGGGAAAACATGAAAATTAGAAATGCTTGGCTGCCACTTTACGGAGCTGAATTTTCAGATCACAATAACCACTTAAGAAGGTGTTGTGACCATTGAAGTAAAGTGCACAAATGAAACTCTCTAGGGTAAAAGCAGCTTCGGGTGTTGCATAACTTTGAGGATACAGAAAATACAAGGGGCTTTCCACTGTGTCTTAGTAATGCCTGATTCAGCTGCTGTACCTAATCAAATGTGTAAGCCTCCACTCTGGTTAGAGTTGATGCATCTGAAGATGGGGAGATGGAAGAGAGGTGAAAAGAACTTTGGAGATTTGATGGATCCACTGAGAAAAGGGAAGCATGAATCACATACACTTCTTTTTCTCTTTCCCCCTTTCTCACATTGTGTTATGCCAGTGACCTGCTTAAGGGCAGAAAAATGGGATATAAAGTCTGTCAATAAATAATAAGCATCCAACACCACTCTCAGAAACTAATTGTATGGAAAATTATTGCTGCCACCTGGCTTATGAAGTTCAGTCATGTATTGGAAGCACTGATTATTTCAGTTTTTGAAAAAGTGCCTGTGATAGCCATTCTCTGATTAACCCCTGACCTTTGTACTGGTGCAACCCAGCCTGAACCTGCTGGTGCTTGTGACTTCCTCCAAGAACATGGGTCCACTACTCATTACCAATTAGCATGCCCCTGTTGGTAGGGCAGAATGTGGGGTCAGTTGATAGTGGCTGAGTTCTGGTCACAGTGAGGGAGATGTGTGATTGCTTCACCATAAGTGTAACTCGCAAATCAACTTGCATTCAGCCTGCAGTCAATGTGGTTAAGAGTGCTGGTCTCTAACTTGAAGAACCAGGCTTAATTCCCGACTCCTCCACATGAAGCCTGCTGGGTGACCTTGGGCCAGTCACAGTCCTTTCAGAACTTTCTCAGCTCCACCTGCCTCAAAAGGTGACTGTTGTCGGGAGAAGAAGAGAAGGAGATTGTAAGCCGCTCTGAGACTCCTTCGGAAGCAAAGAGTAGGAATCAATGGACAGTTCTCACAACTGGGGAAGTAAGCAGAGGGGTCCCACAAGGATTGATTTTGGGGTCAGTACTATTTAATGTATTCATAAATGATCTGGAACTAGAAGTAAGTACTGAAGTAGCCAAGTTTGCAGATGACACAAAATTGTTCAGGATGGTGAAAACCAAGGCTGACTGAAGAGCTCCAAGAGGACCTCCACAAACTGGGTGAGTGGGCGACAACGTGGCAAATGAAGTTCAGTGTTGGTAAGTGTAAGGTGATGCACATTGGGACAAAACAAATCCCAACTTCAAGTATAGACTAATGGAGACTGAACCTGCTGAGACTGAGAGGGGAAAAGATCTTGGGGTGTCAGCAAGCTGCCAAGTGTTTTTATTTCTACTTTCGCTTTCATGCGCATTCCTTTCCTTGCGCTGAATTGCTTTGCCACAGCAACACGTATCTTTCAAGGCCGCAGGAGGACAGCTGCTGTAGAGGTTGCTTGGGTTATCCCTCGGATGAGTCGTGGGAAGTTTTACCTGTTATGCTTATTAGTACCGTTAGTTCTCAGGCCTAATGCCGCGCGCAGGAACTCCCGCAATTGGGTCTTGCTGATTTGAATGTACTATATCCTGACATGCTCTTTGGTTCCAAGTCATTCCTAACAGTGTTCCTGTCAATGCACCTTTAGCTTCAATAAAAGTAAAACCTTTCTACAAGCGTGTACTTCGTTGTTGCTGTGGGGACCTGACATGGGGTCATAGTGGATAGCTCAATGGAAGTGTCAACCCAGTGTGCTGCAGAGGTTAAAAAGGCAAACTCTATGTTAGGGATTATTAGGAAAGGGATTGAGAAGAAAACAGTCAATATTGTAATGTCCCTGTATAGATCAATGGTGCAGCCTCATTTGGGATACTGTGTACAGTTCTGGGCACCGTATATCCAAAAGAACATTGGAGAGCTGGGAAAAGTACATTAGGAGGACAGCCACAATTATTAGGGATTGGAGCTGACTAAGAGACAACTAAGGGTGGACATGATAGAGGCTTATAAAATTATGCATGGTGTGGAGAGAGTAGACAAAGATAATTTTTCTCCCTCTCCCAAAATATTAGAATTCAAGGACATTCAATGAAGCTGATGGGTGGTAGGTTCAGGATGGACAAAAATAAATGCTGCTTTACACAGAGAGTGATGAAAATGTGGAATTCGCTGTCAGAGAATGTAGTGATGGCCACAGGAATGAACAGCTTTAAAAGGGGATTAGACAGAGTCATGGAGTATGGACCTATAAGTGGCTACTAGCCATGGTGACTGAGGGGAACTTCCACATTCAGAGGCACGAAGCCTCTGAATCCCAGAGCCAGGAGGCAACATCAGGGGAAAGCCTCAACCTCTATGCTCTGTTGTTGGCTGTCCAGAGGAACTGGTTGGCCACTGTGTGAGACGGGATGCTGGACTAGATAGACTGATCCAGCAAGGCACTCCTTATGTTCCTTAAGCGAGAAAAGTGGAGTATATAAAAAAACCCACACCTCTTCTTCTTCATATCCATTTTCAACAGGTAAATAGCAGGGTGAAAAATGTGGGGTTTGCTGATTCATCCCTCCTTTACCACACCTCAGCCCAAACATTCTCAATCCAAACTGACAATTGGTCCTATTTTAAGTATGTACAATTATGCAATTTTTTTTTCATTTGTCTTCATTTGCATATGTGTTAGTTGGGTATGTTTTTGTCCCATTCATTTTCTTTGCTATTGAGAGCCACTGTGGCACAGTGGTTAGACTAAAATCTGGGAGACCCAGGTTCAAATTCATGTTCTGCCATAGAAGTTCTCTGGATGACTTTGGGCCAGTCAGACACTCTCAACCTCCCCCTACTTCACAGATCTGTTGTGAGGAGAAAACAGAGGAGAGGAAAACAATGTAAGCCGCTTGAGGTCCCCACTGGTGAGAAATGTGGGGTATAAATGAAGGAAATAAAATATTTTTTCTTTCCCATTTCATTCATAATTTCCATGCCATTTTTATGTAGTTTTACACTGTTTATATGTTATATGCCTGTTAATGTATAAACAGCTATACATTTTAACAATAGTGTTTTGGTGGAATTTCCTTAGTGTCGGCTGATGCCACCATGGTTTGAGCTGTGTTGTCCCTGCTCCCCCATCTTCCCTCCACTGCCCTCCCTCCTCCTGGAATGCACTCCAGGTTTCTTTCTGTTATCTCTCTTGTGGCCTTGAAGCCGTGCTTGGCTGCGCCACTTTTTCCTGCCCGCTGAGAGGTGAGGGCCGTTTTCTTTTGAGCATGCTTTCTTCCTCCTGCTTATTAGTCTGCATCCATCAGGGGGACCTGTATGAACTGGTAATAATAGTCCGTATTCCCGCCTAACCCACCATTCCTGACACAAAGTGTGTCATATGATGACCTGAGTACCTTTCTCAATAAACTGCACCTTTATCAAGGAACGTTGTTGAGCTTGATTGACTTGGGACTCTGACACTTTGTATGGGGGGGGGGGGAGGAAAGCTGCCATTTCACTCCATAGAGGGGAAACCCATGCCGTCAACTGGATTTTTTGAACTCATATTCAAGTGCAAACACAGTTACTTTAGGCTACTGAATTTTAGGACATATTTAAATGTTTTAACGGCTTCAGAGTCCAAAATATGGCATGCAGCCTCCCCCCCCCCCCCTACACACACTGTTTATGGCATTTGTCCCTTTTTTGTGAGAAGGAAATTTTGGATTCAAAAGGAGGACAATTATTAAAGAACAACTTCAATTCATGAGCTCCTAATTCCAAGGTTTGGTAATATGTCTGCCTCTGCGAAAACATGCAGCCCTCATTATGTCAGAGGCAGGCTCTTCCTGAAGTCCTGCAGCACTGGAACTCCCTGAGATGACAGCCGGCACCAGATGACATTAAAAATGAGCGTGCAGTTCTGATATGTATACCCAGTGTGCTAGTCTTCGCTTGTTTTGGCTCCCCGTGTCCATGGCTCACAGTGAAAGGAGATCCTGAAAATACATAATGATCAAAATGGCAATGTTTGCAATTCAAAAATGTCCCTCCTGTGTTAACAGAATGGAAAAAATAGCGGTGAACAGAAGTCACTTATGCTGACAGCTATGCTCATTATTACTGCATACGTCTAGCATGGGTCTGACCAGCAATTATTCCCTGCTGGGGGAAACAGAGAGAGAAAGAATATCTAATTTTCATGCTATCTGATTTTCTTTCAGAACTTATTTGCAAGTTTGCTTAGACTTCCTGGAACTGATTACTGTGTCAGTAGTATTTTGTGTTAAGGTTCCCGTTCTGTGGGATATGCATTTTTTACTTTATCCCATTTCTACAGCCTTGGTTCTTAGAACATGAGGCACCCTTAAGAGGAAGGTCCCAAAAATTGCTAGGAGAGGCACAAGCACCATTCCATCCATCTGTCTGGGTTGTTGCTAGATGACCCTTTTAATACCTTTGCTATTTGGTACTGGTCTCCTTAACTGGCTGGCTGACAGACAACCAAGTTATATGGGTCAAGCAATTAATCCTGGTGCAGTTAGACGATCCATATGGGCTTTCCACCACTGTTATTTTTGTATATGGCTTGGTTATACAAATCAGTATAATGCATTGAGCTATGCATCTCAGTTCTGCTTCACCATGTGCTGATGGACACTTCTGGGGAACACTGGAAGACCACAAAGCTGGGCAAGTGCTATGCTCTTCATAACTCCCTGAATGTTTATATTTGCAAATTCAGTGTACTAAATGTCCAACAATTAAATTTACTGTTATTGAAATAATCATTCCATGTCAGATTATTTGTATTTTTAAAATTCATCTATACCCTGCCTTTCTTGTCAATGGGGACCCAAAATGGCATACGTCATTCTCCCCTCTTCCATTATATCTTCACAACAATTTTGTTAGGTAGCTTAGGCTTGAGAGAGTATGACTTCCATGGCACGAGTGGGGATTCAAACCTCCCAGATACTAGTCTAACACCCTTAACCACCACACCACCAGTACGCAATTGCTAACTTGATTGCATGTGGGCACCACTGGAAGGCTTAATTACATCACCAACTATATGTTACAATGTTTTCACGTCTGCCCCAGGTCCTGTCAAGCAGATGTGCTAGGATTTCCATGTTGAGACTTAAATCTCAAGCATGTTGTGAGGGCCTGATTCAGATTGGAGAGAGCTTCAGCATTACCTGGTGATGTTTTCTCCAACTGAAATGGCCCCTGGGAACTACTATTTGCCATATTGAGAAACTATACATACATATGTATACACACACACACACACGCACATACACTGCTGGGCAGCAGTTGTATTTACCACAGGGGAGTCCTGTGCTGTCCTGGGAGTCTGTGCATGTGCGCAAAGCGCGCACGCCATCGCGATGATGCCACCTGGAAGTGACATTATCGCGTTGGCACATTGGGCGTGGGGCCACTAGGATTTGAGGGAAAACCATAGAGTTTTCCCTCAAATCATAGAGCGTCCCTCCCCTAACGTGGCCAGTGTGATGATGTCACCTCTGGGTAACATCATCACACTGGGGACGTGTGCCAGAAGGGGGTGGAGTTTTCCCCAGGGCCCGATTTGCTGGCATTGGGTAACGGGCCTCTCGGGCGGGGGTTTACCCGCCCCCGGGTGGACTTGGCAAGCCTACAAGGCCAAAGCTTATTTTATTGAATGCAGTCAAAAAGGAGCATTGGCGCAGCATCGGGATGGATCCATAACATTGGGCCACCCACCTGCCACCCGGTAAATGCACCCCCAGCCTGCCTGCTGGGAGATAAAACTGTGGAGTGGCAAGAACCAGGACCCATGTGGGCACTGGCTGCTGCATGGTCCCCTTGCCACCTGGTGGTGGAAGCCAGCCGGCAACCCCCGCCTGGGCATGCAGCTAAGTGGCTCCACCCCCATGACCCTTTACGGGAGTCCCCAAAAAGGGGGAGGCAGGCACACAGGCACAGCCTCCCTCCACAAGGATCTGTCCCAATGCCGAAACCACCCAATACCCAAACTGTGGCAAAAGAGAGAGCAAAATAAAAAATAGGTAAAGGGTAAAGGTTTCCCTTGCTCGAAAGCCAATCAAACCCAACTCTAGGGATGTGGTGCTCATCTCCGTTTCCAAGCCGAGGAGCCAGCACTGTCCGAAGATGTTTCCGCGGTCATGTGGCCGGCATAACTAGATGCCGAGGCACATGGAATGCTGTTACCTTCCCACCGAAGCGGTACCTATTTATCTACTTGCAATTTCTTGCTTTCGAACTGCTAGGTTGGCAGGAGCTGGGACCCGAGACGGGAGCTCACTCCATCATGCAGCACTCAGGTCTCAAACTGCTAAACTACTGACCTTCTGGTCTGCAGTTCAGCACCTTAACCACATGAGCCACCACAGCCCTAATACATACAATAATACAAACCCTTAACAAGGCTAAACATAAATCTAAAGGAGGCTGGCAAACAAAGAGAAACAGAGACTGACCTGACCCCTGCAGGCTGTTTAAATAGCCACTGGGGGGCCCTGCCCATGTCCCCCAGGGGCTGGCAAAGCTGAGATGGATGGCTGATGAGGCAGCAGCTGGTCCCACACTTGCCTAGCCGAAGGGCACCATGAGGCAGGCAAAGCGCCCTTCTTCCAGCTTCTCCCCCCCCCCCTGACCCACAAACAGCGGCACAGATAAGTCATGGCCGAGCTTCTTCTAAATATTAGCCATGAAAAGAAAGACATACAGGCAGTGCAAAAAATTAAATTAAGAAAGAAAAGTCTTCCCAGCCTTCCAAGTGCCCTAATCCTAAAGAGTGTCAGCAGCAGGAGTGTCTCCCTGTTGGAAAACTGGGGGGAAGGAATACAGAAAGGCTTACATGTCCTCCAGTGATATCTTTTAATGTACAGTTTCTATTGTGATCAATTTTCCTTAGAGGCTGAGGGTATATTGCTTGTTCTACATGCTTGATTTTTCAACACACAGTTTCTTCCCCACATTAGGAACTTGGCACCATTGCTAAGCACAGCAATGAATAGGCATTGTGGTTTCTGGCCCAAGGCATAGGTACATAGAAAGTATATATAAGATCAACTCTCACCTCCCTCCATACACACCCAACAATTTCTGGAGTGCTCATTAGAGTTGCTGCAGAAATCTTGCAATTTGAAATGAATTTTGGGTCTTCTCCCCAGTCAAAATCTGAGAAACTTTGAGGACTGTCCTGATAAGTCTGCATTTCTAATAAAGGGTTAAGACTATACTTATCCCCAGATTTTAGAAGTTATTCCTCAGGCAAAGCATCCCAGTAGTTTTACAGGCTAGCAAAACATCTCATAAAAGTTTCCCCCCATTCCTAATACTGTTACTGCCCTGACTTGGGTAGCCTAGGCTAGCCAGACCTCGTCAGATCATGGAAGCTAAGCAGGGTGGGCCCTAGGGTTGCCATTCCCCTGCCGGGGGTGGGGGTTTGCCTGCTTTCAGGGGCCCCAATCCACCAGCCCGGAACTGGCCAGTGGGGGGAACCCCGCACCCAAAGTGCTGTGTTCGCGGCAATGTGTCCAACACAATGACATCACCCAGAGGTGACATGCCAAAGCATTGCCGGAGCAAGAGAGGGACCCCCCCCCACCGCCAACAGTTAGGTAACAGATGGCAACCCTAGTCAGTATTTGGAAGGGAGATCGCCACAGAATACCAGGGTTGTGAGGACATGGAGAGAGGCAATGGCAAACCACCTCTGGACATCTCTTGCCTTGAAAATCCTAAGGGAGTTGCCATAAGTCAGCTGAAACTTGATGGCAAAAAAAGAGACAGAAAGAGATAATATTATTGGAATCTTCTCAGGATGTAAAAACTACATTTGATTTTGTAGAACCATATATCTGATAGTTTTTAAGATGCCACAAGGCTCCTTTTGTTTTTGCTGATATCTCTCCCTTATATATAATTGAGTAAGATGCAGCATCACACAGCGGAGAGAAAATGCGCACCAACAGTATTTGGAGGCTTGAGCTGTCTGTCATAATCTTCCCCAGCTTCCATTGGCCGTGTCGCCTAACTCCCACCTCAGAACCCTCCCCCCCCCCCGCCCAACTAGCTAGGGCTGGAGGGAATCAGTGGAAGGCCAGCGTTAATTTTCGCTGCTCCCCCCCCCACCTTCGCCAGCTTTCCGGGGGCAGCAGGAGAGGGGCGGGGGCGGCGGTGCTGAGCCAACCACTGACGCCCCTTTTTCCCCACTACCCCCCCTTCTTCACTCTCTCTTCCTTTTTCCCTATCTCCCTTCCTTCTTTCCCTCTCTCACTTTCTCCCTTCATCCCCATCGCTCTCACTTCTTCCCCCCCTCCTCCTTCCCCCCTCCCTCCCTGTCTGGCTTACTGACTGTCTGTCTATGTCTTCCCCCCTCTTCCTTCCTTCCTTCCTTCCTTCCTTCCTTCCTTCCTTCCTTCCTTCCTTCCTTCCTTCCTTTCTCCAAACCCCTCTATCTATCCATCTACCTATCTGTCTACCACCCACGCACCTTACCGTTCTAGGGCCCATTGTCTTCATTCACAATGGGCTTTCCTCCCTAGTAGACTAATATAGCTGCCCTACTGGAATGTGTACTCATTTGTGGTTCTCCATCTGTAGGACCCAATACTGCCACTGATACTCCAGCTCATTGGTAGAGCAGTTGCTGATAGTTAACTACTGCTGCTAATTTAATATTTTTTTCCAGATACATATTGAGAATAGAATAGAATAGCCACACCCTGCTGTGAATCAGCTGAGTCTTCAGTTCAGGGGAAGCTTGGGGAATGACAGGAAAGGGTACACAAGAAAATTAGAGTTCAATTGACACCTCCCTGCTGGGGCCATTTGCTGTCCCCTCAGGGCTGCAGAACATCTGATCTGTTCCTTTCTGAACCCATAATAGCCATCTGTTAATAGCTGACAACATTACAGGGGGTGGTTCTAGTGGTGTCAGAGCAGGTTACACCACCATAAATGTCTGCCTCATAGTCTCTGGGGCTCAATCACACATAAATGTTTTGCAGGAGAATTCCTGCAGTGGGGCAGATCATAATCAAAACATTATACCAAGCCATCTGGATTGTGCCAACAAAGCTGTTCCATACTGAGCACTCTTTCTTAAGTGGAAAGTGTGCAAATTCCATGGGGTTACCTTGAACTGAAATGATCCTCCTAGTACTTTCCTGACATCTGGCTATGACGAAACTGGGGCTGCAAAAACTCATGCAGAGGAGAAAAGGCTGGGGCTCAGAGACCATGCTTTGTTTTTGGAGAGGTGGAGAGGAAACACACCTGTTCTCCCACAGGTGCAGCAGAACTGTGTACAGACTACAGAGGGCAGTCCTTTCAGGACCCCAGAGGAGATCTGAAGATCCTATAGCCAGAGCAGGAAAGGAAGGAACCACTGGAAATGGAAAAGTGGGTTTCGCTTATCATGCTTTGGAAATACCAAAAATTTGGTTGTGGGCTCAGTGACTTACCCATAGAGTTGGTCTGACTGAATGGAGAGCAAGTAGGAATTACTTGCACAGAGAAAAAAGCAGTGAAACACTACCATGAGTCAGCATTCCCCTGTATGTATGAGTCGTTTGCACGGATTCACAATTCAAGGCAGTTGGAGCTAAAGGAAGGGGAATTAGCTTAATCCATTTCCCCCATGCCATTTCCCCAGTGCAAATCATGCCCCATCCAGGAGCTGCTACTTGCTCTTGGAAGGGGATACCGCCCCATAGCCTCCTCTGTGGCTTCTTTTAATTTTTCAAAACTCCTGATCATAGATCTCCCAGTTCAACTTTAGTCTGGCCCTAAAGAAACATGCAAAGCTGGCCATGATAAAGGATAAAAACGGTAGGGACCTAAAAGAAGCAGAAGAGATTAGGAAAAGATGGCAAGAATACACAGAAGAACTATACAAGAAAGACCTCAATGTCCTTGACAACCACGACGGTATAATCACTGAACTCGAGCCAGACATCCTGCAACGTGAAGTTAAATGGGCCTTTGAAAGCATTACTAACAACAAAGCTAGTGGAGGTGATGGTATCCCAGCTGAGCTATTTAAAAGATGATGCTGTCAAAGTGCTGCACTCAATTTGCCAGCAAATTTGGAAAATGCAACAGTGGCCACAGGATTGGAAAAGGTCAGTATACATTCCAATCCCAAAGAAGGGCAATGCCAAGGAATGTTCAAACTATCGCACAATTGCACTCATATCACACGCTAGCAAGGTCATGCTCGAGATCCTACAAGCTAGGCTTCAACAGTACATGGATAGAGAACTGCCAGAAGTACAAGCTGGGTTTCGAAGAGGTAGAGGAACTAGAGATCAAATTGTCAACATTCGCTGGATTATGGAGAAAGCAAGAGAGTACCAGAAAAACATCTACTTCTGCTTCATTGACTATGCTAAAGCTTTTGACTGTGTGGATCACAACAAACTATGGCAGGTCCTTAAAAAGATGGGAGTACCAGACCACCTCACA
>NW_015165242.1:323359-331744 GCF_001447785.1 Gekko japonicus | reverse complement strand
GAAGGGAACAGCATTCCGTGCGCCTTGGTGCTTAGTCATGCCGGCCACATGGCCACGGAAACGTCTTCGGACAGCGCTGGCTCTTCGGCTCGGAAACGGAGATGAGCACTGCAACCCTAGAGTCGGATTCGACTGGCTTTCGAGCAAGGGAACCTTTACCTTTACCTTTATATTATAGGTATCACCAAACTTTTTACTGTGGTTCAAGGTGTTCTATCTTTGTAGCCCCCTCTTTTGTATTGCTTGTCAAACTGCACAGTTTTGTTCTGTGGTGGTGTTTTGTTTTGCTTTTTTGCGTTATTTTCCAAGTGTTAAGTTGTCGTCCCACTGCATTGTTTTGTTTATTAGAAATCTTTGCTGTTTGTTTGAATTTGTTTTTATGAAGTTTTATCATTGACTTGGAGTCTCAGCGGGAAAGGCGGGCTATAAATGAAGTTAATAATAATAATAATAATAATAATAATAATAATAATAATAATAATAATAATAATAATAATAATGGAGCTGCGGTGACTCAAGTGGTTAAGACGCTGAACTGCAGGCTGTCGAAGGTCGGTAGTTTAGCAGTTCAAGACCCAAGTTACTGCATGATGGAGTGAGCTCCCGTCTCTAGTTCCAGCACCTGCCAACCTAGCAGTTTGAAAGCAAGAAATTGCAAGTAGATAAATAGGGACCACTTCGGTGGGAAGGTAACAGCGGTCCGTGCACCTTGGTGTTTAGTCTTGCCGGCCACATGACCATGGATACGTCTTTGGACAGCGCTGGCTCTTCGGCTTTGAAACGGATATGAGCACCGCAACCCTAGAGTGGGACTCAACTGGCTTTCGAGCAAGGGAACCTTTACCTTTACCTAAAGAAACATTATGGGAGGAGTAACCACTAGCACATTCGTTTTAAACTCATGTATTTAAAATATTTATATACCCATCATTCTTCCAGGCATCCCATGACCCATCGCTGATTCCCTCACATCTCTGAGGAAGACATAGGAACACAGGCAGATGACTGATACTGTGACCTCAGTATGCTGAATGTGATGATGCAGCTTGGAAGTGGCATGTACAAAACCCATCTCATCATTTTTGCATGTTTCCACATTCCCACAATTTGGCACTTTACATTTAGGACCCTTATCTGCAAATGGGGATATGTAGTTTTCATAGCACTTGATTGAAATCACTGTTATGCATCATACTGATTGAAACTAATTGAAGCTGATTGAAAATTGACCATAAAACTGCCAGCATTATGAATGCCTTCATATAAATCTATGGTGAGTTTGCATTTGGAACAAAGATTACAATTCTAGTCACTCCCTCCCATAAAAGGCCAACCAAAATGATCAAAGAATTGGCACACCTTCCTTCTAATGCATCTGGAACTTTTTAGCTTATAAAATGATAACTAAGGAGGACATGGCCATCAGGATGGCCACATGGGCCCCAAACAGTGGCAGAGCAAATCCAATTGCCTGACTAGAACTAAAACTGGCCAGGCCAGAAGCAATGAGCCTCAGTGAGAGTGGAGCCCATCTTGTCTGCCAGGAGTCTTAAAAACCAGCGGACAGAGGAAGGTGTGAGCAGTAGCAGCAGAGGCCAGACAATGGGCCAAAGATGCAGGAGGAGGCCACAGAGCCTGACAGGCTGATTAGGGCTGCCAGACCCTCAGTGGAGGTGGGAGTCCCCCGCTAACATGCCCTGCCCCCCAGCCGCCAATCAGCTGACCAGCGGGGGTGACATATCTGGAGAAAGAAAAAGGCCCATGGCTCATTGCCAGTGTTGCACAGGAAGTGACATCATCACACCAGTGACATCCAGGGAACACTCTACCAGACATCACTGGTATGATGATATCACTTCCTATGCAATGCTGGTGACTAGGCCTGGGCCTTTCTCTTTCTCCAGGTAAGTCCCCCTCCCGCACCCCCCACCAGTTGTCAGGAGGGACCTGGCAACCCTAAGGCTGAGCAGAGTGCAGGAGAACGACAGATTTCAAGGGCAAGCCAGAAGCCCAAGTGAAGCCAGGTGCTAGGGCTAGAGGCCAGAGAAGCATGGGACACCAGCAGAATTGTCCCGAGGGCTGGGAAGGAATACAGAATACGAAAAAACTGAGGAGAAAGAGATGTCCAAGAACAACAGACCCAGGGCCAGAATAAATGGTTGGCTGTTGGCCTAAGAACTCCTGAGCTGTCCTGTATTCAAGGAGGAGCAAGGAGATGGACTGCACATCTTGGGAAGAGATGAAGGTTCAGGGTGAGTTGGCATGGATCTAGATACTTATATTCCATGCATGATGCTCTGTATTATTAAAGCAGGTGGCCAAGGAGGAACTTGGGAGGGAAGCCCTTATGCACTAGAGCTGAGGATCTCTGGTCTGAGGCACAGAATTATGCATGATGTGGGAAATGTTGGTAGAGAAAACATTTCTCTTTCTTCCACAATGCTAGAGCTTATGGTAACTCAGTAAAATTTAATGGGTTCTAGATTCTGGAAGTCAAAGAACAATCCTTCTTCATACAATCTATGGAACTCATTGTCATAGAATGTCTTAGCAGGCTTCAAAAGTGGACTGGGCAAAATCACAGAGGATAGGTCTATCATTAGCTATTACCCATGATACCTAAATGGAACCTCAGTGTTCAAAGATAATATAATTATGAATACCTGGTTATGGGGTGGGCAACAGATTGTAGTTTTTTTGTCTTCTTGGAGGCCCTTGCTGGTTTCCTGAATACATCTAACTGGGCACTGTGGGAAACAGGATGATGGACTGGATAGACTTGTGGTCTGAACCAACAGTGCATAACTTATGTGCATCATTAACCATAATAGGCTTAATGGGCTATCATATAGCTACTTCAAAGCACAGACACCTCTTTTAAATATATAATTCAGACCAATATTATTTGTGTACATTGCATTAAGTTACTCAGGAATTTTGTATAAAGGAGTATCTCCCCCCCCCCCCTTCCAGCAAACCTGACAGTAATATTTCAAACCTGATGCCTGTTTAGGTAGACTATTTCTTACATTGCACAGCAAAAATAAACAAAAATCAGCCTTGCTTTGCCGCCAAGTATATCTTTAACAAATAATCAAAGAGGGTACTGGTTCTCTAATGAGTATACCTGTATTATGTACATGTTTATCTAATTCATATTAACACTATTAGATGCACACCTAAAAATCCAATGTGCAAGCTAGTCATTAGCAAATAAGTAGTTTTCTCATCAGAAGTGGAAAATCACAGATGTTCTCTGCATCCTTGCCTGGGAGGGTGAAGGCCAAAATATAACAAAAAAAATCATATCACTGGATTGCATCAATACCCTTGGCATGTTGTTTTCACCTCACCTGTGAAAGGTGAGATGATCATGAATATACCTGGTGAAAAAAAATTTAAGCCTCTGCATTGTACTACTACAAAGGAGGCCTCTGTAGTCCAGTCTCTCTATAGTCCAAAGAGTTAATTCCCAAATGCAAAAAAAAAAAAAATTAACACTGCCTACAAGGCAATAGCAAATTTCCAGTAGTATTTACATTGATATATTAAGGATTAATAAACAGCAGATTGATTTGTTTGTTATTCCTCCCATTATTTTAAACACAGACCACATCTCTTAACAAAAATAACATGTCCATTAAAATGTTATGAACAAGTACTAAAATAAAAATATCTAAAAGTGAAAGGTCTGATTCTAATGCTTATAAAATACCAAGTCACCTGCAGTTGTAAAATGCTATATTACTTCCTCTAAATGGAGTCCATCAGAGGTCTTAAAAATCATGGGAAGCTAGATAAAAATAGAGTCCACACCATGGGATACGTAGTTTTACAACAGGATCAGTGAAGTCCATTAATGCTAAAACATGAGAAGTTATCTTCAAAGTCATGTACAGATGACACAAGAGAGTTATAAAGTGCAGATAATCTTTAAACTGCCATTTAATTTGTTTCTGAGATTTCAGAAATGGGAACTCAGTTCCACATGTGGGAGATATATTCCAGATGTATAGATGATAAAACCGGTTATATTACAAAACAGTATGGGACCAAAGGACCACTACTACCTTTAATGGAGATTTTCCCAGGGGGGAAAAATCATTTCCCAGAAAAATTCCTTTTAAACTGCCATTTAATTTCTTTCTGAGATTTGAGAAATGGGAACTCAGTTCCACATGTGGGAGACATATTCCAGATGTATAGATGATAAAACCAGTTATATTACAAAACAATATGGGACCAAAGGACCACTACTAGCTTTAATGGAGATTTTCCCGGGGGGGGGGGAATCATTTCCCAGAAAAATTCCTTTCACATACAAATTCCAGCTATTGAAGCCTTCAAGAAGGTTGGCGTGAGTGTGGATGAGCAGGGGTCATTTCGTAGAAAAAGAGCTAGGGGGACTTATTAGCATAACTCATTAGCATATGCCACACCCCCTGACATCACCGGAAGTGTGTCCTCCCCACAGCCGGCGGCGACCTCCAGCGGGCACCAGCAGGGAGCTCCAGGCCCCGCCCTCCCGCACCTCACCCGGGGGGATGGCGTCCCCCCGCGTCCCCCCCCCAAATGACCCCTGTGGATGAGTAACATGGGAAATACTCTCCATTCCATCTTCCCTGCTTACTGAACTCTACCTGCCTTGGTTGCCCTTGTACTTAGTTGGGAGAGAGGTGGACTATAGATATTCTGCTAAGTGTTCCACCAAGTCTCTTCTAAGGAAGGGCATCTGTGCTACCCAGGTTATGTTCATTGGGCTATCCTTCCAGGAGCAAGTTGTTATCAGCCAGGGAGTCAGCTGTTGAAACCAGCAGCAGTTGGAATATGTGGAGGATTAATAACTGAGTCACTGACCCCACAGTCATCCCTACCAATCGATGGTCCCACTTCGTCAGTGTTCTGCCAGGTCCCACAAGATACTATAATATTTCATGAAGTGTCTTCTATTGGGACAAGCAGCAACAGTAACAGAACTGCTCCTCTCCACAACTGCTTACCTTTAAAAATGTACTGGATTGCAGTTGTAGGTCATTTGGGGAGCTACTTCAGCTGAAAACCAACCAGAATGAATAATGAATGGCTGCCATTATGACATAGCAGAAATGCTGTTTGGCACTAGACTTAATAGTATGGTGTAAAGAAACCTCTGGAGCCACATTCCCAGGCAATTCCTTGCACCAACAAAGACTGGCAAGAGACTAATCAAAATGAGACTCTTATATAATATGGTATCCATTTTTTTAAATCCACATATCACACGTTAAAGACACAATCCTTGCCAACCCACCATCAAAATATATCAAAATATATCTGAACCATATTACATGTGTACTGTCAACCAATCTGAAATGTAAAAGGAATAAGAGATGAAGAACCATATATAGTTTGTTTGAAATTCTTTTTTATTATTGTACATTTTCTTATGAAGTGACTGTCAACTTAGGTTTATTGTAAAAAAACAAACCACACCTGTACATTTTAAAATAAAATAAAACTTTTTTAAAAAGTGTAAAAGAAACCAAATAAGACTCTCTGTCCCAGAACAACTTTCCAAAGCCCCAGAAGCATAGCGGGGAGAACACCTGTCCTGTACTTTAGAAGCTAGCAGTGCTGTCCTAAGTAGTTATACCCAGGGGACATTTCATAGAAAAAGAGGTGCAGGAGCTCATTAGCATGACTCATTAGCATACCTTATTTGCATATGCCACACCCCCTGACATCACCAGAAGTGTGTCAGAAGGCAACACCCACCACTCAGGCTCCACTGGACTATTTTGGATTGCTAGCTATTGGGGGGGGGACGTGCAGATCTGTCCTCGCAGAGGAGAGAGAGCTTGTGCCTGAATAAAACTTGGTCGGCTGTAAGGTGCCCCTGGGTTTTTTTGGGCCGGGGGGGGGGGGCACCTCTGCAACTTACCTGGCTGCTTCTTGCTCCTCGTGGCTTAGGGCTGCTGGGAGCAGGGGGCAGGGCTTGTTGCATGTGCCCGCCCCCTGGGCTCTTTACTGCCAGAGCTCCGCTCCTGTGCGCTCCTGCAGGAAATGACCCCTGGTTATACCCTTCTAAGTCCATTGGCTTCAGTTGATTTGTGTGTGTGTGTGTTAAGCACTGTCAAGTCACTTCCTTTATGGTGACTCTGTCATTCATGACCTCCAAAACATCCTATTGTTAACAGACTTCCTCAGGTCTTGTAAACTGAGGGGCCAGGGCTTCCTTGATTGAGTCAATCCATCTCATGTTGGGTCTTCATCTTTTCCTGTTGCCTTCAGCTTTTCCTAGCATTATTGTCAGCTGGTTTTGAAAGGTGCAAATTGGCTCAGGATTACACTGTAAGGCTCCCATCCATCCATCCATCTTGCCTTCCTTTCTTCCTTCCATTCAGTGAGAAAATGCTTCAGGGTGTGGATTGGGGGGAACAGATAACACTGGTTGCTTATATAAGCATAAAATAAAATATAGAATATTTTCCCTTTCCTTGCTGTAAGAACTTGCTGCACTGGCTGCTTGCATAAGAGAGACAAAGGGTAGAATAATAAACCCTGCCCAGAATATCAGCACAGAGCCAATTTATGTGGGTCTATTTCTATTTCTCTTTGAAAGGGAAAGGAAGCTGCTGTTGTGATATCCAGCTACACACGAATGCATTTTCTTATGGCTTGGATGAAATATGAAGGAATTCCCCCATCACCTCCTGTCGTCCTTACTGCAAGAACAGAATAAGGGAATGATTTGCCCAAGTTAATGTGAGCCTTCATTGGAGGATTTTGTTTGGTTGGTTTTTAAGACCAAGGAGGCAAATTTTCTCAGGAGGATTTAGGGCTGGTGAATCCGGTAAATGATGCCTCTAGAGGTTGTTGGACTGGGGATTCTTTGAACAAGGCCAGGCTATGGTTGACAGGAGACCTAGGGAAATAATATATTTGGGGGTCCTAATGTAATGTTTCCTCCCTTTTTGTCATACATAGCTACACAGTTGTCTCAGCTAAAGGAACATGATCTCATTATGGTTGCCAGTTCTAGTTTAGGAAATACCTGGAGATTTTGGGAGTGGAGCCTAAGGAAGGTGGAGTTTGGGGAGGGGACGGACTTCAATGGGGTATATGCCATACAGTCCACCTTCCAAAGCAGCCATTTTATCTACGTGAACTGATCTCTGTCCCCAGGAGATCAGTTGTAATCCCAGGAAATCTCCAGCGACCACCTGCTGGATGACAACTCTTTCTCAGTTGCTTTCTCAGTGGACTATAAGGCCTGTACCTGACCTGGATACCCCAGGCTAGCCCAGTCTTGTCAGATCTCAGAAGCTAAGTGAGGTTGATCCTGGCTAGTCTTTGGACTGGAGACCTCCAAGGAATACCAAGGTTGTGTCGGCAGGCAATGGGAAATCACCCCCGAATATCTCTTACCTTGAAAACCCTACAGGGTTGCCATAAATCAGCTGTAACTTGATGGCACTTTCCACCACCACATCAGGCCTGTGCAGCAGCTAGAATGATCATTTCCGTCACGTAAAGCTCGCTATGGCTTCATTTAAAAAATAAGAACATAAGAACATAAGAGAAGCCAATGTTGGATCAGGACAGTGGCCCAACCAGTCAAACAATCTGTCACACAGTGGACAAAAATACCAGGTGCCATCAGGAGGCCCTCCCACTGTTGCCCCCCAGCACCAAGAATACAGACCATCACTTGCCCCAAAGTCCCTATCTATACCTTTTGGCTAATAGCCACCGATGGACCTCTGCTCCATATGCCCCAAAGTCCGATGGACCTCTGCTCCATATGCCCCAAAGTCCCTATCTATACCTTTTGGCTTGCCCCAAAGTCCCTATCTATACCTTTTGGCTAATAGCCACCGATGGACCTCTGCTCCATATGCTTATTTAATTCCCTCTAGAAGCTGTCCATGCTTGTAGCTGCCACTACCTCCTGTAGCAGTGAATTCCATGTGTGAATCACTCTTTGGGTGAAGAAGTACTTCCATTTAGCTGTTCTAATCTGACTGCTCAGCAATTTCATGAAGTGCCCACAAGTTCTTGTATTGTGAGAAAGGGAGAAAAGTACCTCCTTCTCTACCTGCTCTATCCCATACATAATCTTATAAACCTCGATCATGTCACCCCTCAGCCATCGTTTCTCCAAGCTAAAGAGCCCCAAGTGCTTTAACCTTTCTTCAAAGGGAAAGTATTCCAACCCTTGCCCTTTTCTGCACTGTTTCCAAAGCTTTAATATCCTTTTTAAGGTGTGGTGACCAGAACTGTACACAGTATTCCAAATGAGGTAGCACCATTGATTTATATAAGAGCATTATGATATTGGCTGATCTGTTTTCAATACCCTTCCGAATAATCCCCAGCATAGCATTGGCCTTTTTTACTGCAGTC
>NW_015165242.1:252673-322191 GCF_001447785.1 Gekko japonicus | reverse complement strand
TAAATATATATTTCTTCTTATAGTAATTCTTTTTAAGGTATTTTATGCCAATAAATGTCAGCTGAACTGAACACTGTTCCCAAGTGGTGCAATCACTTTTACATCTCTCACTAGGTCTTGGGCCAAACCCAGGATCGCCTCTCCCCTGGTATGTTCTGTGACCATCTGCTCCATAGCACAGTCATTGAGAGTGTCTAGAAACTCAATCTCTTTCCCCCGAGTTGAACACATATTGACCCAATCAATGTGTGGGTAGTTAAAATCACCTGTTATGACACAGTTTTTCTGTTTAGCCAGTATCTTTAATTCATTCATCATTTTGTAATCCTTCTCTATCTTTTTAACTGGTGGGCAATTACAAACTCCCAGTGTTAAGTTTCCTTTTGGGCCCAATATTTCAACCCATAGCATTTCCAGAAGTGAATCCAATTATCTTACCCTCTCAATCTTACTGGACTGTATATTCTCTCTGACATACAGAGCCACCCCACTTCCAAACCTTCCCCTTCTATCCTTTCGATATAATATATATCCAGGAATCACCATATCCCACTGATTTTCCTCATCCCACCAAGTTTCTGAAATACCCACAATGTCTATTCCCCCCCCCCAACACCAAGTATTCCAACTCCCCGATTTTACCTCAGACACTTCTAGCATTTGTATAGAAACACCTATAATTTCCCATTCATGTTAAGCTTGCAACCTTCCTCTTGCTGCCTCGAGACCCTGTCAGGCAGTCCATATCACTAGCCATAGTCTCAGTGGACAATTCCAATCCACCTCCCCATAGAAAAGCAACAGCTACCCCCTCATATCTTCGAGATGAGCCATCCTGAACCAGAGACTTTTCATCTCCTGTCGGATTTCCCCCAATATTCAGTTTAAAAACTGCTCTGCCACATTTTTGATTTTAAGCACCAAAAGCCTGGTTCCTTCTCGGGACAAGTGGAGACTGTCTCTTTTGTCCAGCTCCCTCTTGTTCCAAAAAGCATACCAGTGCCTAACAAACTTGAACCTTTCCCCCCTACACCATCATCTCATCCACACATATAGACTCCTGATCTGTGCCTGTCTCTCCGGCCCTGTGTGTGGAACAGGTAGCACTTCTGAGAAGGCTATCTTGGAGGTCCTGGCCTTGAGTTTCCTGCCCGGTAGCCTAAATTTCTCCTCCAGCGGCTTGTGCCTCTGGCAAGGTGCTGCCTTAAATAGAGGCCTCCCTCAGCAGAGGGTGGGGCAGCAGCTATTCATATTCACCAAGGCACCCAGAATTTACATTCAAACAATGAACCTTTCTCACTCTATCTCAAGCAGCCAGGACTCTGCAACAACTCTAATCCCTTCCACACACTCCCAAACACAGTCCTCCCACACAATACTCTCAGCTAAATCCCCTCAACTGAAAGCAAGTAAAAAAAACACTCACCCCTCTAGCAGCTCTGTCTCCTGCTCCTTCTCAGAGCTCAGTTGGTCATGTTAGCTGAAGCATCCTGAAGCATCATGTTAGCTGAAGCTTCCTCCAGTTCATTGAAATGCATGCTATAGTGATTAAGAGGTCAGCAAGTAAAGCTACTTCTTTATTTAACTCCGTATTTGGGAAGAAGGCAGTTTCTCTTTATGCTGGATTGAATCCAGATCAGAGGCAGGGCATACTACTTCAGGCTGGTTCCTCCCTTTAGGTGAGAGAAAACACTATGGAACTTTCTCCTTGGGTCTTACTGAATTCCAGATCCTGGTGACCACTGACACCTTGACCACAGGGCACTCTTGCACAATTAGTCCCATACAAACCTTACTCATAAAGCTCCCATAGCTGGCATGTCTCTTATTTTTGCCTGGGGATCTAATGAAAGAAGTTGCAGTGTTATATTAAAGACCTTTCTTAACACCACTTTCTGTTTCACAAATTGGATTTTTTTGAAAACCTTTTAAACTTCCTCTATTCATTATAAATCTAGTTTCAGTGTTTTTTAGACCAATTTCCCTCTTTAAAGTATTAAGGATGGTTTGTAGTTGCTTTAAAAAATCTGAATGTGAGTGTGAATAAATGCAATAAACAGGTCAGACCTCCTTACCATCTTATTAACCTAAATTCACTTGGAAAAATAACATTTCAAGCAGCTGATTATAATGTCCATTTCCTGGGATTGCCTATTGCATAGGAGAGTTGTTAACCTTTTGCTCACAGTAGCAAAATATATATATAAAAATAGAAATACAATGGAATTCAAAATTATCACTCTTTTTTACATTGTTCCCACTGATTACATGCTTTGTATTGTTCAAGGTTTCTTTTCATTCTGCAAAATCAGAGTGATTGTACAGGAGAAACAAATGTTACAGGATGCACATATTTAAGCATTGTTTAAATTAATAGCATTTACACAGATGCACAGGAGGGAAAGTGGCATGGTATAGCCCGATGTCATCAGTTCTTGGAAGCTAAGCAGGGTCAGTGCTTGGAAAAGTGGCCACCAAGGAAGACTCTGCAGAGGAAGGCAATGGCAAACCACTTCTACTTCTCACTTGCCCTGGGAGACCCATGCTGGGGTTGCCATAAATTGGCTGTAACTTGACATTACATGCATACACAGATGCACATAAAACTACTAGCAGGACTGTGTTAATGTAAACTTTTGTTTTAGTTATTCCCCATAGGCTAGGTGTCAGGAAATTAAAAAAAAATACTATTGTTAGAATAGTTATGTCTCACTTAGAGATTTGCTTCCTATGTATATGGAGGTTCCCGTTAATTAACATCACTATGTCCACTGTCAGACCACAGTTTAATTACTTATTGAGTAAAGAAATAATTCCTTTTGCTAGTCCCAAACCTATTGCCCATCAACTTCACTGGGTGTCCCTGAGTGCTAGTGTTATGGGAGAGAGGGGGGGGGGGAAGCTCCCTCTATTCACTTCCTCTACCACAATGCATAATGTAACTACCGTCTAATGTCCCCCCCCCCCTTTAGTCATCTTTTTTCTAAACTGAAAATTCCTGGCCTCTTTAGCTTTTCCTTCTAGGAAAGTTGTTCCATCATCTCTTCTTCTCTTCTATTACTTTTCCAGTTCTGCAATATTCTTGTTGAGATATGGTATCCTGCTCCCAATGCGGCCTCACCATAGATCTATGGGGTTCTTTATGTTTTAATATGGCCATGTAATCTTTTGTATGTGGGAGCAACAAAATGTTTTTTGAAAAACAGACTGTCCAAATATTGCAGCAAAGTTACGAATTTCAATTTTTAAGCTCCTTTAGTGACACGTTTTGTTGACAAACATAATCAACTCATTGATTAATTTTTTTTGTTATTGAGAAGATTCAATCTAGGCCTCATCAGTCTTATAATATTGACTGTTGTTTCAGAGAAAGGCCTTTTGGGTTTTCACATTAGACACACTGTCTCCTAAGAGTCTCAACAATCGTTTGGGTTTTACTGTCTTTGTGTGATATATCTTTTTCCTTTGTTTCTGCCTTGGAAAGAGCGAAGTCATCATGACACGGCAATTTTATATGTTTGCTGTCCCTTTAAATTTTGGCTTCTCGGCTCACAAGTAAGTGGGAATGATACAATTCTCCTTTACCTTTGGTGTTAGAGCTGTACATGAAGGATTACCAGAACTGTACATGAGAAAGTGGATCACAGGAATTTTTGGCATTTTTAGTGTGAGCTCTTTCAGTTCTTTCACTGCATCCTTCCCTTTTTCCTTGTAGTGTTGTTTCTCCTAATTGGTTTATACTATACTGAGAGAGCCAGTTTAGTGTAGTGGTTAAGAGAAGCGGACTCTAATCTGGAAAACCGGGTTTGATTCCCCACTTCTCAACATGAAACTGTTGAGTGACCTTGGGTCAGTCAAAGTTATTCAAGAGCTGTTTTCTCAAGAGCAGTTATCTCAGAGCTCTCTCAGCCCCACCTACCTCACAGGGTGTCTGTTGTGGGGAGAGGAAGGGAAGGAGATTGTAAACCACGCTGAGACTCTGAGTGAAGGGTGGGGTATAAATCCAATCTCCTCCTCCTCCTCCTCTTCCATTATAGATATGTGATTTAAATATACTCCTTTATCCTCTTATCCTTGGCAGATAAAAAATAAATGTAATTTTTTCTGCTACAAATAAGTTCACTTAGATGTTGGATCATACCTGAAGATGTTTTGACTCTTCTTTTATAGACAATCTACAACAACTATACAAGGCCATTCTGTGATATGCAGCGGGATAGTAGGTGTTAAGATATCAGCACTGGTAATGAGACAGGAAACCTAGGTCTAAATTTGGTACAGGGCGATTCAGTCCAGGAAATTTATTCTTTGCATCCTCCTGGACTGAATCGTCCTGTACCAAATTTGGACCTAGGTTTCCAGAAGAGGGCATTTAGACCTAGATTTCCAGAAGAGGGCAACCAGGATGGTGAGAAGGTTGAAATCCAAGTCTTATGAAGAAAGGCTGAAAGAATTGGGTATGTTTAGCCTGGGAAAGAGAAGGCTTAGAGGGGACATGATTGCAGTCTTCAAGTATTTGAAGGGCTGTCATGTAGAAGATGGAGCAGATCTATTCTCTCTTGCTCCAGATTGCAAGAGTAGATCTAATGAGTGGAAATTACAAGGGAGTCATTACCGGCTAAATATCAGGAGAAACTTCCTAACTGTAAGAGTGGTTGAGCAGTGGAACAGTCTGCCTCAGGAGGTGGTGGGTGCTCCTTTGCTGGACGTTTTCAAGCAGAGGCTGGATGACCATCTTTCGGGTATGTTGTAGGTATGTAGTATACTCCTGCAGAGTGCAGGGGGTTGGACTAGATGACCTGCAAGGTCCCTTCCAACTCTAAGATTCTATGATTCTAAATAAGTCTGAAGAAGTGAGCAGTGACTCACAAAAGCACATACCCTACCACAAATTCTGTTAGTCTTCAAGGTGCTACTGGACTCTTACTCTTTCTAACATAAGAACATAAGAACATAAGAGACGCCAATGTTGGATCAGGCCAAAGGCCCATCCAGTCCAACACTCTGTATCACACAGTGTCCACAAATACCAGTGCCATCAGGAGGTCCAGCAGTGGGGCCAGGACATTAGAAGCCCTCCCACTGTTGACCCCCACCCAAGTACCAAGAAGACAGAGCATCACTTGCCCCAGAGTCCCAATCTATATCTTGTGGCTAATAGCCACTGATGGACCTCTGCTCCATATGCTGATCTAATTCCCTTTTGAAGCTGTCCATGCTTGTAGCCTCCACCACTTCCTGTGGCAGTGAATTCCATGTGTTAATCACTCTTTGGGTGAAGGAGTACTTCCTTTTATCCATTCTAACCCGACCGCTCAGCAATTTCATGGAGTGCCCATGAGTTCTTGTATTGTGAGAAAGGGAGAAAAGTACTGGCTTCCGGTCTGGCTCCCGCGCATGGCGGACGCTTCCTCGGGTCGCTCCCGAGGGCGCCTCGCCCGCCCGCGGTGGAGGAGGGAATCCGCGCGAGCGGAGACCCGAACGAGCCCCTCAGAAGAGAGGAGCTCGGATCCGGGGCGCTTTAGGGCGCACTACCTTTGATGTATTTGAAAGTGAGAAACTTGTCTCTCTGGAGCACATTTTAAGAACTTTCTAAAAGTAAACAAAAAAGAAAAGATGTCGGAGCTGGGCAAAAGCGAGCGGAGAAGAAGGGAGGGACTTCCGTCTGGGCGTTTGCTTGTGTGCGAGAGCCGGCTGTTGAATGTTTGGACTGTTTATGGCTGTGAATCCGACGGGAGTTTTGTAAAACGGGAAAGTTTGAATTGTGACAGCGAGAAGTGCCTGACAAGCGCTTATAAGTCCACAATTGCGAGGAGGACCCATAGAGAGTTTGGGAGCGGATATAAAAGCGAAAATGAAATTAATACCATTCTCAAAATTGGGGACCTCCGGTAATGGCATGAAAAGAAGAGGATTTATAGTGCATGAACTGAGAGTATTAACAACAACCCGAAGGAGGATCTAACAAGCCGGAAGGAGAAGACAACGGAGACAACAGAGGAAGCTCCTCCACGTCAGCGATAGTAAAAGTACCCAGCACGCAAAGAAGCGGTTCTGGATGTGCACAGAAGAGACCCTTTTTACTAACAGAATTCAAAGGAACATTACTAACATACTAACAGAGAATACATGTAACAGGACTAAGAAAAGAAGTTTGGCAACACACAGAAGAAGCCCAAGAAGATTAATTGGACATTACTAACAGTTTAATTTACCAGTTTATATATCACTCAGCTTTCTCTTTCTGCCACTGTCTACCCTTCCCTTTTTTTCTTTTAAGCGAAATACCTCCCCCTTTTAGGGGAGCCAATAAAACCTTTATTAAAAAAAAAAAAAAGAAAGGGAGAAAAGTACTTACAAGATAGCAAATATATTACCAGCCAATAGAGGGAAGGGAGGTTTGGATTTCTTTCTCTTCTCTGCGAAACAGGAAATAGGAGACATTGGGCAAAAACAACTGCAATGAAGGAAACAGGCAGCAGGAACAGGAAGCAGCAGAGAACCACTTGCTCATGGCTAGATAGGAGCCCTGCAGAGGTCGGATCTGGCCTACGGGCCATGTGTTTGACACCCCTGCTCTAAAGGGTCTTTTAGTTAGCCAAGTATGCAGCCTGCAACTGCCCCCTCCCTCCTGCTACATTTAAAGGGTCCTCCAGCTGGTCGGTGGGCCACATGGTCCCCACCAATCAGCTGAAGCCCTTTAAATCGGGCAGGAGGGGAGGGAGAGGGGTGGCCAGCCAGGTGGTCACTCTTGGGGGTGGGGCTTCCCCCAGAGGCCAGCTGTCCAGGGGTGGATTGAAGTCCCTAGAAGCGGGGGGAACCCCAACCAGACCTGGGGGCTGGCAACCTTATTCCAAGATCACTCAGAGAACTTCCATGGCAGTCTGTGGATTCAGATTTGAGTCTCAGAGATCTTAGCCCTATAGTCTAAGCGGTGAGCATTAAACCATGTAATCTAATGGGGCATAATCTCCTGAAGCACCGTGGTGGTTAAATCTAGAACGTTCTCCTAATGGTGTGGCATCAGCTTTGACAACAAACCATCAGGATTATTTGCAGCATTACTCAAGCAGATCTAACAGGGCTCTAACACAGCATTTCTTGCTTATCTTCCAACTACTTGGTGTTTTCAGTAACTGAAAAGAAGGATGCCCTTCATAATGAGGAACATCTGAAAGGCTAGTAGTTTAGAACCAGTAGGAAGACCATGCTAGCTTCCTGTTAGCCCTGCTCATTTGGAACAAAGTCCTCCTTTGACTGTACAGTAGATCTCTTCTATACCTTTCTGGGCATGGTAGTTTCCCTATTTCTACAGTCTGAAGACTTTCTCTTGCTATTAACCAAAGTGTTACTAATATGGAAGGGTGATGCATTGAGTGCTCTGCCTCCTGAGGTCCCGGAGATACGATGGAGATATTATATGCCTGTAAACCAGTAAGGAAAGATGTTTGAAGGGCCAAAGGGACAACCAAGCAGAACAAGATTATAGATCAGTTGCCAGAATGGGAAAGAAATCTTTCCTTTTCTGGACAGATTGCTTGCTGAGGATCATTAACCATTTAGGACATTCTTTCTTCCCCCCACCACCTTTTATAATTACTTTCAGACCCAGTGATATGAAAATGAAACCCCATTATGACAAAGTAACATCCCATTTGTTTTCAGACACTAAACCTTCATGTCTGATTAGTAAGAAGAGGTGTCTTGATGAAGTTTAAGAAATTCCGTTTGGTGAGAATGGAAAGAGTTCAGTGTGAGTCAAAAACAAGATCTTTTTTTTTTTTACATTCCCTGTAAAAATAGCCCCCTGGGTAATTTTACGCTGGAGCTCTTTTACAATCATAAACATAATTCTGACCCAGACTAGTGATATGGTAGTGGAGGGTGCCATCACCTCTATCATGTAAAGAATGCAGTGTGTGCATTCCACCTGGAAGCCTAAATATCTGTGAAGGGGGGGATTACATACATTAATTGGGCTTATGAATGTGTGTATAGTCTGCTGTGTGAAGCATTCACTTCACATTATACCATGTGATGTTGAAGAAAGGCACATGACTGCTTTGCTTAGAATGGGACCTGGAGATCCCCTGGAATCACAACTTATCTCCGGACTACAGTGAGGCATTTGTCTGGAGAAAATGGCTGCTTTAGAGGGTAGACTCTATGATTATACCATACTGAGGTCTCTCCCCTCCCCAAACCCTGCCTTCCCTAGGTTCCGCCCTCAAATCTTCAGGAATTTCCCAACCTGGATTTGGTAACCGTAGCCCTACCTCTTTGCAAAATAAACTGAATATATGAACTTGGGAGTACATTCTGAGAATGAACTGATATAGGGTTTTTTTGCCCTGAAGCCACAGCTGATTTGTGGAGACCCCGGGGGGGGGGGGGTTCAAGGCAAGAGAGGTTCAAAGGTGGTTGCCATAACCTGCTTCCATGTCATGACCCCGGTATTCCTTGGTGGTCTCTCTTCTAATTACTGGACCAGGGCCAGTTGTATGTATTAACTGGGGTGGTGGGAAGTGTGGTACAGTAGTGCTCGGCAGGTCAGACTAGGTCTAGGTGAATTTTAGGGTTGCCAGCTACCTGGAGAAAAATGTCCATTTAATACAGGATTGATAGGATCTTATTTACCTCCCTTCCATTAAACGCTTCAACAACACATTTCCATACATAATCCTCTATTAAAGGGATAGGGCTTTTTTTTTTTAAAAAAAATGTGTATGTGTATATTTTTAGGGAGTCTACAAATTTTTATCAAGTGTGTCCAGTATTTTTGTTGAAACCATCTGGTAGCCTTAGCATCAAATGTGTTTTGCAATCAGATCATGAAATGAAATGAAATGAAATGTGGCTAGCTTTTCTGCTTAAAGAGGACTGAAATTAGCAGACATAACACTGCCCCCTTTAGCTAAAACCCTGCCTACAGTGTGTGACAGAAATACATCACCAGCCCAAATTAGACTGCCTTGACTGTTGCCTTCTTTCATTCTGGCATGTAACACAGGCAGGCAGTATAACGCAGTTAGAGCTGTATAGTTGTGGTGCATGCTGCCATAGGCAGTGCTACAGAATGCAGCTGCTTTTTTTTTCAGATGTGACTTCCAGATCAGACTTCCAGATTTTTTTTAATCATACTATCACCAGGTATTCTTGTAACCCAGGAAACCAACTAATCATTATCAGAGCAGGAGTCCAATGACACTAGGGGTCCCAAATCCCCCCGGGGGGCCGAATTCCCCCCGGTTTGAATATTGTTATAACAACCCCACCCCCGCGCGTGCGTCACCCGGAAGTGACGTCACACGCTGCGGGCGGGGTGACGCCATTTGAGGGGGGGCCAGGGCTCTTTTTGTAGCAGGAACTCCTTTGCATATTAGGCGACACACCTCGTAGCCAATCCGCCAAGAGTTTACAGTAGCCCCTGTAAGAAGAGCTCTGTAAGCTCTTGGAGGATTGGCTACATTAGGGGTGTGTCGCCTAATATGCAAAGGAGTTCCTGCTACAAAAAGAGCACTGGAAAGAGTTTTCCCCTCAAATGGCTGCCCTATACAAACTACCCTGAAAGAACAAGAGGGACCCTAAAGAATTGTGATCCCTCCATCCTGTCCATAAGGAGGTACCCTGGCCCTATCTGCTCTAAAGATTCATCTATGGAATCACTTGAAGCTCGGGAAGGTCAGCCTTCACCATCATTTGAAGTCCAAAAGCATTCCAGCATGCCAGAGTATACACCTTCAGAAATGAATGTGGCCTCTTAATTCCTAAGCATTTCCTGCAAGGACAGGAGACCTGAGATTCGTACTTCCTTGAAGGACCATATAAGCCAGCTGTCAATTCCATTGCTGGCACACAGCTATCAATTTAATTGGTAATTTGGGTCCTGCATCTACTTTTATCTTATGCCATGCCTCCACTGTGAGATGTTCTTGATCCTGCTCTCTGGCTTGAACTTCTGCATTTCTTGGCAAACCCTTTTGGTCTTCAGCTTAGAACAAGAGATATGCACAGTCATTGCACTGGTATAAACCTAATATCTGTACATTTTTACTAGTTCCTTGGTTGTTGTTTTTAAAGGATCCTGTATTTTAGCTGAATACATCATAGACCACACAAAGTTAACTCTGCTTTTTATAGGCACTGCATTCTACTGGGTTTATGACAAAGTAAGTGGAGTAAAGTCTTTGTCAGTATGCTCTCTCGTTGCCCACTCTTCTCTAAAATTCTTCTGGAAAGGCTGGGCAATTCATTTTCTTTGCAATAATCAAAAGCCACTCTCCAAAACGCCCTTTGATTACGCCTTTTGGTGCACCATGGCTAGAGTACTGTGCCTAGGACATCTGGCCTCAGGTTCTTTTTGAGCCATTGCCTCACTTGGATGTCCTGGACAAGCCACTGTCTCCCAGCCTCAGATCTCAGAAATGGGATTACCAGTTTGGCTCACAGGTCTGATATGATTTTGACTGTGATGATGACCATAAACATGACCACAATGGGCCCCATGAAGGCAGACAATAGACCCACCTTGCTGAAGCTAAGCAGGGCTTGGTCAGATTGGTGCCTGGATGGGAGACCTCCTGGATACCTTATGCAAGTCACGAGTTCAGTAGTGGAAGAAAGACATGGTATAATGCTGTGTGCATTATGGCTGCAATCCAATTTGCACTCACTTAGAAGTAACTTACAATGGAGCTTACTTCCAAGTAAACAAGTTTAGGATTGAACTATGGAAATTATTCATAATACTGCCCTTTACTCAAAGGAGCAGCATCTTGTGAAAGGAAATGAAGAAAGGATCCCTACATTGAGGCAGCATAACCACAATGACCACTGAGGGATTGGCTGTGAGATACTAATGGCCAGACAACCCTCTTCTGTCCATCTGCACTAAATTTAGACTTGATGCAATTAAGGGAATGGTACTCTCTCTTCAGAGGAAACCAGCATTGCATCTAGCTGTAAAATTGTAAAAGACAGGAAGAAATTTCATTGGAACCATGACAGGTAATCATTTATAACCTGAAACATGATCATTATTATCCTTCAAGCTGTAGTCACTGGGTGCATCTTTGTGGCTTAGTAGAACTCTTGATCTACTTGCTGGTGCGTTTATTTGATCTCACATAATATCTAAATGGCCCATTTTTCCACAGTGATTTCCCCTGGCAGCAAACGTCTCAAGTTTATCATATCAATAAAGAAGTCTCTTCTGCCAGCTTTATAACCTTTGTTTTTTGGTAAAGATGCTGTGCCCCTGTTTGCTTTCTCTACTACAGAGAACAAAATAGACAGGCTGAAGAAACAGAAATGGAAATGGGGGAAAAAAACACGCCTCTCTTTAGCAAACAGATGCAATGGCCAAGGGACTGTCCTTATAAAAACAGTTCACACCAGGAATAAAAAGGTAAAGGTTCCCAGGAATGCAGGTAGACAAATGATACTGGTGGTGGTGGAAAGTACCACCAAGTCGCAGTCAACTCATGGAGACCCTAGAAGAGAAGAGAAGAAAAGAAGTGACTGGATTTATACCCCGCCCTTCACTACCCAAAGGAGTCTCAGAGCGGATTACAAACTTCTTTCCCTTCCCCTCCCCACAACAGACACCCTGTGAGGTGGGTGGGGCTGAGAGAGCTCTGACAGAAACTGCTCTTTTTCGAGAACAGCTGTGCCAGAACTACGGCTTGCCCAGGTCATCCAGCAGGTGCAAGTGGAGGAGTGGGGAATCAAACCCGGTTCTCCCAAACTAG
Organism: Gekko japonicus; assembly: GCF_001447785.1. Classification (NCBI taxonomy): domain Eukaryota; kingdom Metazoa; phylum Chordata; class Lepidosauria; order Squamata; family Gekkonidae; genus Gekko; species Gekko japonicus. The sequence goes on along the minus strand of NW_015165242.1, from coordinate 310,441 downwards.
AGTCCGCGCACCTAACCACTACACCAAACTGGGTTTTCAAGGCAAGAAACGAACAGAGATGGTTTACCATTGCCTGCCTGTACATAGCAACCCTGGACTTCCTTGGTGGTCTCCCATCCAAATACTAACCAGGGCTGACCTTGCTTAACTTTTGAGATCTGACAAGATCTGGCTAGCCTGGGCCTTCCAGGTCATAGGACAAATGATGTTACCTGTCAGAAAAATCCTAGAATGGCAAGCCTCAGTTTGGGTTGGAATCTCTGTTTCATGGGTCCCAGTTCCCAGATACTACTCACTGACTCTTTATTTTTTATATATGTATATCCCTGGGTCACAGATCATTGAGCCAAAAGGGAAGCCTGACCAATGCTTCTCAACTGGTACATCTACCACCCAGCTGGGAGTTATAGGATGTATTTTGCAAGTATACCCTGGAAACCACACAGAGAATGAATATGGGTTCTCCCGTCCAGAGATGAGATCAAAATTTGGACAGTTGTCTGGTTTAATTTGAATATATCCATAGATGAGAAAACAATCCCACAAATCTCAATCTTAGTACCAGTTTTTTCTTTCCTCGTGCCACATTCTTCCCATTAAAATTAACAATTTTTCAGTGTTAGTTTGCTTCAATTGTGTGTGTGTGTATATCATGTATAAATTGCATATAATGTATAAATGCTGTATATGTATAAACAGTATATAAATGGCACAAAAGAATAATCAACAGCAACAAACTGAGCAGAGGCAAAACGAAAGTACACATGTGCTAAAACTTCAGCATGAACATGATAGCCAGGTGAATTTACTTTTCTCGTTGTTTTCTTGACCACTGAGAGGCTGTGGCTCAGTCGTAGAGATGCTGCTTTGCATACAGAAGGTCCCAAGTTCAGTACCCAGTATATCCAGTTAACAGAGGCTCGGGCAGGAGGTGATGTGAAAGAGACCCTGAAGAATCCTGCCAGTCACTCAGACAACACTCTCATTAAAGGGAAACTTCATGTGTTTGTGTGATTAGATTCAACATGAGCTCCTGACCAATGGTCATTGCCAATGTTCATATTGAGCAACTTTGTAGTTGTACAGAAGCTGCTTATTCTATAGGACCAGGTCATTGCACCTTCTTGTACTCTGAACAGCTTGCTGTAGGCACTGTTACACTATTATACTATTTATATCATTATACAATATTGCTGGTGTCATGGCATAATAGTTCTAATAGACTCTAACAAATGTCAGTAAAGAGAGGATTCATAAGGTTAGATCCTGCAGAAGTGTTCACAGAAGGAGTTGGTGGGGTGCCTCTTTTCCTGCCTCCCCAAACAGGCTGAAATTCCTCTCTGAGGATTGGCAGATGAGCAAAATACACTACAGGATGGGATGTTGCAGTGACAAGTGGAAACTGGTTAAAACTGCCTATTTCTCTTCCATTTGAGGCTTTTATCAATGGAAAATGGAGAAAAGCAATTTTACCTTATTCCTCTTTGTTGCTGTAGCATCCCTTTCTGTGGTGTATTTTGCTTGTTTCCTGATCTTCAGAGAACAGGCTGGAGCTACTTGGGGAAAGTAGGAAAGGAGCCATTCCACCAGTTCCTTCCATGAACTCTTCCACTGGATCCAACCCATAGTCATAATGAGCAGATATAGCTAAAAAGTAAAAGTCAACTCAAATGAGATTCAGTTTTCTTTTAACCATGTGACCATTAAAATCAGAGGTAGTGACAGATGACTGGCAAGGATAGGGAGATGCAAGGGGGGGGGGACCTTACAATTGTTTAAGTAAGCACTAAGCAGCACAATAGCACAAAATGGACACATCTGGACACTCCACGAATAATCAACTCCTTGCTCACAACTGGCAAACAGGACTTCAGCCAAATGGATGCCATGCCTAATTGTGCATGTCTAATTTAAACCACAAGCAGCAACAACATACACAATCAAAAAGGGGGGGGCATATTGGGTCCTCCCTACTTGTGTACACATTTGCTCCATCACTAAGATGAGATCCCTCCTCAAATACATTTTTATTAATACACAAATATGGACTCCCAAATGACTTATGACTTGCTTGCTGAATTTTGGAATTGTTCAATTTGTGAGTGTAGCTGTTGCAACTCATGCCCACAAAACTGGCACAAACTTTCCATGAACCCTGAAACTGTTGACGGAAGTTTGTTGCAGTTCATGAATGGATACATTTCCAGACAGACTGTCTCCACTCAGTCAAGACATTTACAAGACTAGGGATGGGCACAAACCGCATATTCCCTGGGGGGACCTCCTACGGGGAGCTGTAACTCAGATCCTGTAAATCCAATCCTCACCAAACTTGGAGAGCAGGTAAAGGAGAGTCAGCCGGAGAGCACTGGCAAGTTTGGTGTTTCTAGCACACTGGGGAGGCTGTATTCTACTGGTTCATGTCTCTCACAAACTGAACTGGTTCATCTGTGTCAGTAAACTGCCATTTGTATTCTGTGTATGCTCTGTGTAACCTGCCTGCTGTATGATTGGGGGGGATTAGCCTACATTGCTCTGTTCTCATCCTCCCTGTGTGCTTTATCTCTTGGTTTGACCTTGGAATGCTTTTGCTGCCTTTGTAGTAGGTAAGACTGTGAGAATTGTTGATAGGGCCATTCCCAATCTGGCTGATGTGAACCAAACAGCTGAAAAGCTATCTCCCGCCTTGGTTTTCTCCCGCTCGAATTTCTGCTGAGCATGAACTGTATTCATTGGCTTAACCTTTTTTTTTAACTGTCTGTATCTGTACATGCTTGGCTTTGAGTTTCATTCCTGACAATGACCATGAAAGAGTATCAATAGTGACTTGTATTAAAGCAACCTATTCTTATGAATTGTGGACTGCAACTGCTCTATTGAACCTGACAGTCTGGCACCTAAAAGTCCGTGATGGTCCATGGTTTGTGAACCAGGGACACCATGAACCATGAATCAAACCATATTTTCCTGGTTCATGCCCATCCCTATCAATGACCCATTTGATTTCTACTTAATAAAAATGTAATCTGAGATAGGGTGGGAATCAACTTTTGGGTTTCGCGTATTTGTCAGAAAATAATCCTTGAGTATGCCTCTTTTCCCCCCCTCCAGTGAGGTGGCAGGATAGGAAATGGCTTGAGATTGGCAAGATGAGAGTGACCTTAATATCCCTTGGATTTTGCCTTTTTTCCAGGGTTGTGCATTCCTTGGAGATGGATTAAGTTCTCACTGACAAGACATGTGAGGCTGAATTTCTATTAGATTGGGGAATATCTATTAGATTGAAGCAGTTCCTTAACTCAGATGTCTCCTCCTCACGTTGGCAGTGTGCTGTCTCTTTCCTTCTCTCCTTGCTCTTTGCTTGTCAGCTTCCCTGCTGTTCTTGCAACAAGATTAAAAAAAAGAGTTTCTCCTTTGACCCCAAAGTGCTATTTGGTTGCCTCCTCTTCTTGCCTCCCTCTCAGCTGCTCTGTGATTCAGCAGCCAGATCATTTCAAGCACCACTGTACAGAATGCAAGTTCAAGATAGTATTGATGTTTGTTGGAAACAAGAAATTGGCAGCATGACTGTTGCTCATAAGAAGCCTTTTCTCATTATGGCTCACAGAGATCACATGAAACTGCCTTATACTGAGTCAGAGCATGACTCTGCCAAGGTCAGGATTATCTTCCCTGACTTGCAACAACTCTCCGGGGTCTCAGGTAAAGGTGTGTTTTTTTCCCACATCAGTGATATTTTGAACTGGAGATGCTGGGGATTGAACTTGGGACTTTCTGCATGTGATGCAGATCCTCTGCCATCACTGCTAAGCCAGGATCACAGTCAACTAGGGCTCGATGCATCTTGGTTTTCAATTGCATTTTTACATTTAGCAAAGATATAACTATAGTAATCAGGAATGGCAATTGATTAGCTCCAATATAATAAAACAGAGGCTGCATTCCAGGGGGGAAATCTATATTGTGCATTAGAAAACTTTTAAAAAATGCTTTAAACAATACTCTTCCTTCCTGACCAAGAGCACTCCTGAGTTCCTGCATGCAGAAAAGGCCAATTGTGTTATTCATGCAGTTATTATTATTATTGCAATTTGTATTATTCTTACACCAGTATTTCCAGGCACCATCACTATAATTTTTGCTGCTGTGTTCATGATCAGCATACTGCCACATTAAGGCTGCGGCACTATGTACTCTTATATATAGAAGTAAGCTCCATTAGTCTGAGGGTGACTTACTTCTGAACACACGTGCATAGGACTGGGCTGTAAGCTATTCTATTTAAGAATTTGCTATATATAATATTTATATTGTGTACCATCCCTTAAACAATTGTGATGCCTTTTCTTTAATCACTATGGCCAAAGAGCTTAGCAATCAACTGCAACATTAATAATGCAGAGGGGGTGATGATCAGAGTATCATTTGTACCATTTCTAGTCAACTAAAGAGATAAGAGGGCAGCCACCAGTGTTCCCTCTAAGCTGAGTTGGTGTGAGCTAGCTCACAGTTTTTTAGCCTCCAGCTCACAGGTTTTTTGTCTTAGCTCAGGAAGGAGGGCTCCAGAGCAAACTAAGTTATGCAGGAGCCCAATCACTCGCTCACAACTTTCATGCCAGCAGCTCACAAAGTAGAATTTTTGCTCACAAGACTCCACAGCCTAGAGGGAACATTGGCAGCCACAGTACTTGATTCCACTGTGCTTATTAAGGCAGATTTCAATACACTTCTCTATTATAGGTATTTCAAGTGTCATTCAAATTGTATTTTTAGACTCAAACTGTCCTTTGCTTCCAATCCACTGCAATTTCCCACGATATTGCTGTGAATAAATAAGACCAGTCTTGTGTTCTCACAGGCACATCTTTCTCTGTTTTTTCCTTCTAATTGCCATTAAGTCACAATTAATCGTTCTAGATTTATATTCTGTTAGATCAACAAATATCAAATAACGCATACTCTAAATGATTAACAAAGTGAGAATTTGAAACAAAGGTCAATCAAACAGGTAACATGGGCACCCAAATCACTGAAATGGGATCCATTCATTATGTTTGGAAAGTCATGTGTATGGAGAAAGTTTTTCAAATATAGCAATCAAGAGCTTCTCTCTTAGGCATTGAACAATGAATATGTCTGCCCTCTTGTGCTACCTTAGGCTCTACTAGAAGACTGACAGTATTATCCTAGACAGAGCTATGCCTTTCTTAGCCCATTGACTTCAATGGACTTCACATTTAAACATTTATCTGGTGTTGTATTTTCCATGTAGATGAGAGGCCAAATGAGCTCCCTACTTCCAATCAATGAGATGTCTGGAATTGTGGGAAAAGGATGAAATGAAAATTTGCCTTAAATCTTCTACAGTCTTGCCATCTACTGCCCATTTTCATTGTCCCTTAGGACACGGTTCTAGTATTCAGAATAGGTGCATGAGCTGTAGCCGTCGCAGAGTCGCGTGCCGTGGGAACGTCTCCAGAAGGGGCCACTGTGGAAGAGGATCCCCACCGAGACGCCGTAAAAACAAGAAAGAACCGCCATTGAATGGAAGAAGAAGAAGACCCAAGAAAGAAACAACAAGATAAATCCCTGCTGTTCGGGTGCCTGGTAGGCATTCACCCTCCCTTTGCATTGTGGCCCTAGTTAGGATGTTTAAAGGTCTCTGTAAACCATTCCGAGCCTTCAGGAAGGAGCGGTATAGAAATGGAAAGTGTAATATAATGCAATGTAATCTCATTTCATGTTCCCAACCACCCTGTGAAGTAGGTTAGGCTGAGAGATTGCTTTATCCAAGCAACTACCACACACTTTAGCAGAACCTGAGTATGCTAATCCATTCATTTTAGCTATCCACCCTCCTCTACAAATGTGCATAAATACAATCATTCAGAAAGATAATCCATTTTAATTGTTTTCCTGCTTGGAGCTTCTCTTTGCCCCTGATCACCTCAAAAGCTTTTTTGAAGACCCACTCAGAGATTAAGGTTTCAAACGTTCTCATTCAAACCCAAGTCTGTGAAGCATGGAAGACCATTTCCATTTTTGAATGCCAATTAGCAGATATCTAAAGGGCAGTTAATGTAGTGGATACACCTTTGCCCCCATTAGTTGTTATGATATACAAGCTAAGCTCATGGAACACTCACAGCTCATTGTTAATATTAATTATGCCATACATTAAATAGCTGTTATTGACAGATAATAAATCTGTCACATGTATTAATGGACTATGGAAAAGAGAAGACAGAACATTTTGATTTGCAGGATGTTGACTGTATCTAAAATTTAATCAAGAAAGCATTTGTACTGAGGCAGAAAATGGCCTGTCAAGTGCTGTTTGATGACTTCTTAATTAAAAAACAATTATAAATCTTGGCATGGAAGGTGGAGCCAGCTCATTAAAGAAACCAGGGGAGGATTAAATGTTTTTTAAAAGTCTTGACAAAAGTTAACACACCACCCAATTAAGTTGGTTATAAATACAGCTTAAAATGCTGACTTTTCAAATCAAACTTTATTACCAGACACTTAGTGATATTTCAATAACTTTTGACATGTGTACCTAGGGCTGCCAACTCTGTGTTGGGGGATTCCTGGAGTTTTAGGGGTGGAGCCTGGGGAGAGCATGGTTTGGGGAGGGGAGGGACCTCAATCGAATATAAGGCCATAGAGTTCACTCTCCAAGGCAGCCATTTTCTCCAGGGGAACAGATCTCTGTAGTCTGGAGAGCAGTTATAATTCCAGGGTTTGCCCCCGGGAGGCTGGCACCCCTACCCCAAATTATAATTTTCTTAAATTTAAAAAAGCCCTCAACAAGGCCTGATTTATCTTGTTCCACAAAAGCTGTCTTAATCATCACTTGAGCTGCGGTGGCTCAAGTGGTTAAGATGCTAAACTACAGGCTGTGGAAGGTCAGTAGTTCAGCAGTTCAAGACCCGACTTGCCGCATGATGGAGTGAGCTCCCGTCTCTAGTTCCAGCTCCTGCCAACCTAGCAGTTCGAAAGCAAGAAATTGCAAGTAGATAAATAGGTACCACTTCAGTGGGAAGGTAACAGCATTCCGTGCGCCTTGGTGTTTAGTCATGCCGGCCACATGACCACGGAAATGTCTTCGGACAGCGCTGGCTCTTCGGCTTTGAAACGGAGATGAGCACCGTAACCCTAGAGTCGGACTCGACTGGCTTTCGAGCAAGGGAACCTTTACCTTTATGTTCTCCTATGAAGAAACTAGCCCCACCCAGAGAAAATTAATCTTGCTTAAGTCCCTTTGAATTCATCCGGACTTAAGCTAGTGGCACTTAACTAGCACCATAGATTTGACCTGGACTTAACCATGGTTACGTTAAGTATAGCTTTTTCTGGCCTGGGCCAGTGTGTGCATTAGGCACAGATATTGCTAGGTCAGCAGCACTCCCTGATAATAAATTCCTAAAACTGCACCAGCTATTCTTCCAGCCTCCCACGATGACAAGATTTGTTATTGACTATATGTATACATATCTTTATGGCACACACATGTGCCATAAAAACATGTTCAAGTAGTGTGCTGAGGAGAAATGTTCCTTTCCAAACTGCTGTTCTACTCACAGGATGGCAAACTGGGGGGCATTTCCGAAATTTGGGGTGGGAGTGAAATATTTGCCTACACTTACAGTGACATCAATTATACTCTCCTGTGCTGCTATCATTTTGAATTTTTATTTGTAACTCTTAAGAGACCAAAGGGCAGTACTTCCCATCCTGATTCTTACATGGCTCCATGATGATGATGCCACAGCCAAAGAGATTTGCTGTCTAGCAGGTTAAAAAAGAAGAGGAATGGTCCCCAGCAGCGGTGAGCAGTGTGGTTGTCAATGCAACCAGAAACATGAAAAGGCAGCAGCAGCAAAACAGAAATCAAGAACTGTGGCCTAATGAAATCTTCATGCACATACCCAGTCTTCCCTAATTTCAAGAACTCTCTTAGCGCTGTACTACATTTAACACTTTCCTGGAACTACTCTTTGCATAAATTTGGCTGTGTCAGACCCGTTCTATATATAGACATGCATGCATGCACACACATTCACAAGATGTAGAGAGCAACTAATTATAGAGAAAATGTTTTCAAAATGTATCATAGATGGTACTGGTCCCCAGAAAGGTTAGCCAAATGTTACCCAAATTGCTCAAATGTTTGCTGGAAATGTAAACTAAATGCTGGCACCTTCTACCACATGTGGTGACATTGTAAAAAAATTCAAACTTATTGGAAAACCATACAAAAACTTATAGAGGAAATCTTGAAAGTAAAATTGGAAATGGTACCAGACATATTTCTACTGAATGTTATCCCAGATAAGTTTTCTTTTAATGAGAAATATGTAATTGCATATGTAATAACGGCAGCAAGAATACTCTGGGCTAAATATTGGAAACTAGATTGTGTACCCAGATCAGATGAAGTATTGAGTAAACTGTTGGAAGTAGCGGAAATAGATAAATTAAATATGTATCTACAAGGGAAAAATGACGAAGATTTTCTAGATAGATGGGCAGGATTGTACAAATGGTTGGATAAAAAGAGTGGACTCTGAAAATATATGTAATACTGTACAATGAACAGATGTATGTTAAACTTTAAATAAAACTTAAAAAAAACGCTTTTACTGAATTTCTCACTTCAAGCAACAGAATGTTTCTTCCCTTAAAGAGAAAGGGAAGAAAGATTTTGAGATCAAATGATCTGGATTTGCATGATGATTGGTTTCCAGAGAACTTATCACATACAGGGCACAAAGAACGCACAGAATCAATTGTTTATGAAATGGCACAAATTTACTCAAAATAACACAAAACAGGAATAAAGAACACACAAGGAACAGGTCAGAGTTGTGTTTATCCCTTGGTTACTGGTAAAATCACTTAATATTCAAGACAAATTTAAGCACTTTTAAAGTACCACTGATTTTAACAGGGAAATTGTATGTGAGTAACTTATTCCCTTTGAAGTACATCTGGCTGGAGAGTGTATCCTTGGATATTTATAACTTTTGAAATATTTCTTGCCAATTCATAAATATGTGTCCCCTAAACTTCAAATAAGAAAGCAGGCACACACACACACACACACACCACCGAAGAGATTCACTGTAGTGCTGTGGTTAAAGAGCTAGACTAGGATCTGGGAGACTCTGGTTCAAATCCCCACTCTGCCATGGAATCTTGCTGGGTGACCTTGGGCCAGTCATACACTCTCAGCCTAACCTACCTCACAGTTTATTGTGAGGATAAAATGAGGAAGGCAGATGATGCACACTGACTTGAGCTCCTTTGAGGAAAGGCAGGATAAAAACATCTTAGATTGGCAGAATTTATGTTGTGAAAACTGAATCAATAATCACTTGATTAGACATGATAAGAAAAAAAACTAGAGTCATGTATAACTTTTAAAAATCAGCAAAAATGTTGGTCATATATCTTTATGCAATATATCATATTTAGAAGACACAGAGAGGACAAATCAATTGTTTACAGCTTTGCCTCATAGAGATCTAACTGGGGGGCTGTAATATCATGTGTCAGTTCATCAGCAAATTTATTTCCTTCCTTCAGTCCACCTTTCTCACAGAGACTCAAGATGGATTACACAATGCAATTGCAGCTGTATAAAGTACACAATCAACAATGCAATAATTTATGATCACACAGAGCACTAAAAACAGTATACTACATACAACATAAAAACAGCAGAGCACTAAAAACTGTACACTGCAAAGCAATAAAACAATATAATACCGAAAAACAATGAAACAAAACTGGATTCCAAAGTAGAACAACAGTACAACAGTATAATATATCCAATGAACAAACCTCCCTCTTTGCAAATTTCCCTGTTCTCTTTTTAATATTCATTTCTCCTCTGTTTGCTGCTAATCTTGTAGATTTGTTTGTGTGGTATGTGTTTTAAGGGGATTATGTGCAATGGATACAGCAGTTATGCATACAATGTAAAATGGTTTCCACATGGGTACAGGCCTACGTGGTTTCCCTGTTGCTGGTGCAGCTGCCAATATAATACACTGACTACCAGGCTTTCACACGGCATGTTTCCCCACAGTATCCTTCTCCCTCCTAGGGCCAATAGAGCTTTTCCCATTCTTTTTTAAAGTGGCAATTGAAATATTATTATATTGACATATGTTATGTGCTGCCAAGTCGCTTCTGACTTATGGCAACCCTACGAATGAATGGTTTTCAAAACATCCTATCATTAACAGCCTTACTTATGTCTTACAGTCTGAAAGCCATAGCTCCCTTTACTGAGTCAATCAATCTCAAGTTGGGTCTCCTTTTCCTACTGCATTCAACATTTCTTAGCATTATTGTCTTGTTTACTCATGATGTATGATAGCCTCAGTTTAATCATTTTAGTTTGTAGGAAGAATTCAGACTTGATTTGATCTAGAACCCACTTATTAGTCTTTTTGGAGGTCCATGGTAACCATAAAACTCTCTTCTGACACCATGTTTAAAATCAATCAATTTTCTTCCTGTCAGCTGTCTTCGGTGTCTAACTTTCATATTCATACATAGTAATGGGGAATATTATAGTACTAGGCGCAAGGCCCGTTGCGGGAAGAGAGACAATGGGCCCTAGAGAGAGACTGCCGGAGGGGCCCCCCACGCACTGGCAAAGGAGAGCGCAGCGGCTCCCTGGCGGCCAGGCTCGCGCCTCCCCATGCCGCACACAGCAGCTATACAGGCTTTACAGCAATTTTTTCCGTAACTTCACAGCAAAGCAGGTTTGAGAAGGATATCAGAAAAGCCGGAAAACCTTGGGGAAATGCATGAATGCTCCACAATGTAGTGGGGAAGCAGGGGGGGAAATCCCATGATGCAGTTAAGGTTGCCAGGTCCCCTTGTTGCTCCAGCTGGGGGATTTGGGGGGCGTTCTGAGGTGGGCAGGGATGCCCCAAGCCCCACCACCAACAGCAACCACCCACCCAGCCACACCTCTCCCTCCCCTCTTGCCTGATTTAGGGTTTCAGATGGTCAGCAGGGGCCATGTGGCCCACCAATCACCTGGAGGGCCCTTTAAATCTAGCAGGAGGGAGGGAGAGGGCCGCATGCTCAGCTCGCAAAAAGACCCTTTAAAAGGTCACTGCTGTGGTCACTGCCAATCAGCTGAAGCCCTTTAAATTGGGCAAGAGGGGAAGGAGGGGTCACTCTTAAGGGCAAGAGTGGGGCTTCCCCCACCGACCAGCTGACCGGGGTGGATTGGAGCCCCCAAAAGCTGGTGAAGCCCCCCAGCCAGACCTGGAGGCTGGCAACCCTAATCCCAATAGCATTGAACCCAAAGCAATAACCCATTTGGAAATGGTCTATGTCATTTCTGTGTATAGTGGCATCATCATCATCATTATCATCATCATTTATTAATTGCCCTATCCCAGCTATGCCGGTTTCTGGCCGATGTACAAAAGAGGCATAGTGCCATTAAACAGAATACACATTTTAAAAAAACCCATAAAAACAGTTAATAAGAATAAAACCAGAATAAAATCCCAGATGGCGATTTACAATTTTCCATTCCTTTCTGGACTACTTGGCTTTATGGTGGGGGGGGGGGCATAAAGCTTAACAAAATATACATACAGGAAGAGAGGGAAAGGAGGGAAGGGTGCCAGCCAGTATAACCAACCGTTGCTGTCCTCAACCAAAAGCCTGGCGGAACATCTCTGCCTTACAGGCCCTGCATGTGTCCAATCACTCAGTTCCTCTGATGGAACAGTGGTGCTGATTTCTGCCAATTCACACACTGCAGACATCTACTTTGCCTCCTGTGTCATACCTGGAAGGGAGGTGTGATGCCTACCAGGATCAATATTTTGGTGGGCTTAGTGAGTTGCAGCAGGAGACAGCAGCAAGGAAGTCATACTCTGTGACGTTTGTGGGTGGTTGGGTGCACAATGGTGTATAAATAATGTACAATGCAGATTTACTGAAGCACAAATAATTTTGAAATATGTAAATTTTACAAAGAAATAGCATGTTAGTAAACAGAAAATGGTGTGAAAAGAACCGTGGGTCCAACTGACAACAGAAGCAGCAAAATTTATAGAAGGATGCTGAGGCTAAAACAGCAGGAAAGGAAAGGAAATCTGCTGGACTCAGTTTGTTCAAGGATCACAGGATATGATGGGTAAGAATTTACTCTCACTAACAATAGCATCCCAAGATGAGTATGTGCATGTAACACAACATTAACAATCTACAAGGCACATTACCTTGGAAATGTGTTCCCAAATATGGTTTAAGATGCATCAAAAAAGTTCCATTGTGATCATGCTCAGAGCAACTGGAAAAGTACTCAAGAGTGGCTAAAGGTGGTAATAAGACTGCCTTCATGTGTGACAGGCTAATACAAGAACTTCTGAAAAGCTTAAACACCAATCTGGATCCAATCTTGGTCCTGTCTCGAATTTTTAAAACATTCTTTTCAAAAAGAAGACGAAGTATAGCAAAAGAGAACTATTGTGACTGTGCTTGCATTTCTACTGCCTCCAAGAAAGCTGTGAACAAGTATCAAACAAACTTATCTCATGTTATCACTTACCTTTGATTGCAGCGGGCTGGAGGACCTTGGTACTAGCTGTCACTTTTTTTCTGTGCTTACCTGCAGAGATCTGATTTTTAAGGAAAATTTCATTATATAGAAGGACACTTGTGAATCCTTTTCATTTCTGACCCTCTTACTTTGCTGAATTCATCCTCTTCAGATCCAGAGAAAGTGAAGAGGCAGGTGAGAATCCTGTTCAACATCCCAGCACACAGACAAGGGACACATCATTGAACTATTATGATCTGAAGATCAGTTGCCCTCAAATCTCCTAGTTATCTAAATTCACTGTGACAGCATCAATTTATCCATCTAATCAGCCAGCCAGGCAACCCTCTCCTTGGTATAACAGTACTTTTATCGTGGTAAATCAGTGTTTGCTGTGCAATATATGAGTTTTGATATACACAAAACATTCTTCGCTTTGGAACTCTCTCAGAGAGAGGATTCATATCTTGTCTGCAGTTTGTTTCAGTCTTAAAGTGGAGGAAGCCCTTGCAGACAAATTAAGTCAAACCCATGGGTCACATACAACTCATACATATTATTGCTAAAAAAATGGGTGGATGGTTGTACTGAGGAAGGATTGCTGGCATAGATGGAACAGTAGAGAGAAGCCATAGAAACCCCAGAGAGAATACTGAGAAGTTTTGAGATAGTCTGTCAGTCATCCAAAAAGCTCTGTAAGTGGTCAAAAGTAGTGATGATACATGTGATAACTCTAAGGCCTGCCTTCTACAGAGTCTTGGACATGATTCCAAGCAATCTGATTCCAATATACCCTGTAGGCTTTTAGGCAAGCTGCCAGTATCCTTTTGCGGACATCTCCATAGTTCAGATTAAAAACATCCTAAGGCAGTGAATCTTATCTTCATCAGAATGCTTATATTATACCATTTCCCACTGAGCAAGCATCACACCTGGTGTCTGAAAGGAAGATTCATGGGTCCAGGGAGAAAAGAAAAGAGGGAGGAGGGAGAAACAAAGAAAGGAAGGCAATGCTGTCTGGGTCTGTACAACTCTTTAGAAAATAATAGCTTTGTTCAAGCCAGATGGAGTGGATTTCATGTGCCATTAAATGCCAATCCTCCCTTCTGTCAGAGAGCAAAGCTTCCCAATAATTTTTCCTCATCTAAACTCCTGATGTACCACTAGATCATAAGTCATTGGCAATTCCATTAGAAAGCAAGAGAAATGGAAGATTGGGCCCCATCTGCTCCCCCTTTCACTCCTCCTTTATGAACCTGTTGACAAATTGCTTTTCTGAACACATCTCCCCCCCCCACCTTTCTGTGACAGAAATACGGATGCACTTGCCTGTATATTAAGTTCATAGCCATCATCTTGAATGTAAAGTCTCAAATGTAAAAACTCGGCTAGGGTCAAAGGTTGTGTCTCCCGTAAGCGATCATTTGTTCCTGTCTGTATATTGCAATTCCTACCTTATCACTAGGCTGACTTTGAACTTCCCCTGAGATTTCCAGCCAGGAATCTCTGTATTAATATCCATGGCAACATTTGTTTAATTGTATTCATAAGATTCTCAAATTTTCCACCCCATCCTCTCAGTGTTTATTAAAGTCATTTATCCCCTGATAAAGGAAGGATTTTCACTGACTCAAGGTTGTCAGTCATTTGTTGATGGAAATGGCTGATAGTCCCTGCCTCCAAAGTAGGGATGATCCATTTCTGTATTGTTCCATGGGTCAATCATGCCATATGTTCCACTTCTCTTGCATTCAATCTTAAGGGAATTAAAAATAATAATAATTCCATCATAGCTTCCCTTAACTTTTGGTTCCTTTTCATCATCCTTTCCACTCTTGAATTATGTTGCAGAGATGTTCTCCTGCACAATGGGAAAACAACACACACACACACAAATCTTAATGCAGTGATAAACTTGATCCCATCAAAGTTGCTTTGTTGCAATCTTTCATCAATGCATACATGTGCACATGTAAAATGCCTCAAAGCATGCCTGAAAGAGTATAGCAAACCATCCATACACAGTTAACCTATACAAAAAAAAGAAATGAAATAAATGCAATAACTGAGGATTCCTAATGAATGTAGAAATAAGAACAGATCATTCAGAACAAAATCCTGGGAGAAACTGACATAAGAATTTCAAATGAATCTGAAAGTATCCACACTACACGTCATCCTTAATCTGGTTTAATTATCACTCCTACTCCCAAATGCCACCGAGAAACATAGTTTCCCTGGTGGTGCAACAAGGGGTAACACCTCTGGCTGCTGCCCTTCTCCCCTCTCTGCTCCACCACACCATTCACAGGCTAGAGCAAATAACAATCCTTTTCTCATCACTCCCCAGGCATCTTTAAATACAACACAGCTATGCCAAGCATGCCCCAGGGAGTTCCCCAAACACTCACATCTTGCTCCATCTGCGTTTAAAGAAGCAAAGGAGAAAAGAAGCGGTAGGCATGCCAGTTCTGAGGGGAGGGGATGAGTAGCAAAGACAAGTGACTGTGAAGGTGAGGCAGAGGTAGAGGCTGCTGCTGCAGCCACCCAAGGCCACTGCCTCGCTTTTACTCATTGTAGCGTTGGCCATGTACAATCCTAAGAGCCCTTTTCTGGCTGTAAGCCCCATTGAACAGACCTGAATAGAATTCCAAGCAGACCTCCTTTGGATTGTTCTCTAACTGTAACAAAATTCTCAGTGTCCTTGCCTAACTGGAGTTGCCAGGATTCTTTTAAGACAGTTCATTTTAATTTTAAAATGATAGAAGCATGTTGTATTGTATCAGTATGCCCTTTGGTTCAGCCATGCTAAGGGGAAAGATTTGCTCCTTAGCTACACAGTCATTTTTTTTAAATAAAAGAATTAAACTGTTTATTGAAGATTGAAATAAAACACAGTGCAGTACTTAGTAAAGCATGAATGCAAACAATTACATAATCATCGTTAAGTTTGTGGAGAATCGACATTACAAGTTATCTGCTGATTTTGAGCTTATCATTCAAATAATTAAAAGTAAAAATAAAGGGCGTTCAAGCCAATCTTAAAGATCCTTCAAATACGTAATGGTAAAGATATAAGGTGTGTGAACCAATTAAAGGTACTTTCTGTAAAGTCCTTTCTGGGTCAGCAAAAGCATCTAGCCATAATGACCACTTGGCCAGTCTTCACATGAAAAATCGCCAAATGCCAACCCAGCCAATCGGATAGTTAAGAACGGCAAAAGATCCCTCAGGCACAAGCAGAAAACATTGGGGGAACTATAAAGCAGCTGCCAACTTTCCTCCACCCTTTGCTTGTCTATCATTATCCCTCCTAAGATAATTGTCCCCAAGGATTGGAAGCAAGAGGAATGGAGATGTTCCCTATTTTATCTGGATTGTGTTATTACAATGAAAACAATATATGGCTGTAGAATTGAGCGGCGGGGGAATCACATATTCTCTCACGGCATTCATTCCAAGAGATCGCAGAGGAATCTGCTATGTTTGTTCAAACTGATGTCATCATATAGTGAAATTTAGTCACATGGTGCCAAGATGTTATTATACTCAAAATATGCTCCCTGATTGGCTGGAATCACCCCTGAGAAGATGTCCCATAAAAATGGTAGAAAAGCAGCAACAGCAAGGAAGAACAGAATAGTTGTAAATACCCACAGGCATGGTCCATTTTAGAATAGGTCGTGGTCCATTTTAGAATACAAATTCAACAGTGAATTAAAGTGTCTTCCTAAAGAACCTGATAGGTACCTTTTTTTTTTTCAAGGATTCCACCTACCTGTTAAAACAGAATGGTTGAGTGTTGGTAGGCCTCTTCATTGAGAGTTTGCTGCAGTTCCATTGCCAAGACTGGCAAAGTCACAGTAGCCCCTCACAACTACCGAATAACTCACAAAAAGTGAGTATTGCTTTGCCTGAAGTTGTAACCTGCTCATATAGGCGAACCCACTTGCTAAGCCACATGAATGATGAACTCAGATCACTGAGGGCTTTAGATGTCCAGGCCTGGATAACCCAGGCTAGCTAGTCCTGTCTCATCAGATCTCAGAAGCTAAGCAGAGTTGGCCCTGGTTAGTATTTGGATTGGAGGCCACCAAGGAAGCCCAGGGTTGCAACACAGAGGCAAGCAATGGCAAACCATCCCTGACTGTCTCTTACCTTGAAAACCCTACGGAAAACTTGACAGCACTTTACACACACACAACCAGGGGTCATTTCGTAGAAAAAGAGCTAGGGGGACTCATTAGCATAACTCATTAGCATATGCCACACCCCCTGACATCACCGGAAGTGTGTCCTCCCCACAGCCGGCGGCGACCTCCAGCAGGCACCAGCAGGGAGCTCCAGGCCCCGCCCTCCCGCACCTCACCCGGGGGGATGGCGTCCCCCCGCGTCCCCCCCAAATGACCCCTGCACACAACACACACACCCCAACACCCTGTGCCTAGAAACCCATGGACAGCCATTGGGAACTAATGTCTCCCATTTCAATTCTTTTTTTTGTAACTGTATATATTTTTGTCCAGGATTTTGGTTTTGCATCTGTATTGTGTATGCATGTCGTATGGTTGTAATACATAATGTATATGGCAGTCATACATAATTATGCCATTTATAATAGATGTGTAATGTATAATATGTATTGCTGCAGATATGTTGATGGGGGGGGGATCAGCACAAGAAAGTGGAAAATGAGCTGCCGAATAAAGGATTAATTTGCACAAGGGAGAAGTGAAATGGATTTTCAGGGTGAAAACAGCAGGGATGACAAATTCAAAACCATCCTTAGCAGCCAATGCAACTGAGAGAGCACTGTGATTGCTCCCTGTGGTCAGCTCATATGAACTGCTGTGTGCCACCTTTTCAACTGGCTGCAGTTTCCAGGAATCTTTTTAAAAAGTCTGAGTCCCATGCAATGAAATTGGATCTGATCTGGACTAGGTTACAATCCTGACACTCCAGCGGCAAATTTCCCAGCCCAGTGGAACTCAATGTGTCGGTCAATAACTCAAGTGGTCCGTTTCCCCACCCTTGATCACTGTCAATCAGGGCTATTTTGGGGCAGGAACACACAGGAATGGAGTGCTGGCTGGCTTCAGAGTTGGCCACACCCACTACAGCTAAAACCTCTTCGTAGGGTTGCCAAGTCGAATCGGCGCTGGAGCGGGGGACTCCAGTGCTGCTCTGGGAGTGTGCCTGCACGCGCAAAGCACGCCTGCGCCACAACCACGTCACCCGGAAGTGACGCGACCACACCGGGCACACTGGGGCGGGGCCACAACCATCCAAGGGAAAACCATAGAGTTTCCCCTCGGATGACCATGGCCCCATCCCCAGCGTGCCTGGCATGGTCACATCACTTTCTGGTGACATGCACGTCGCGTGCTTTGGGGGTGGGGTTCCCCCTGGGGCCCAATCCGCCAGCGGTGGGAAACGGGCCTCTGTGGTGGGGGTTTCCCTGCCCCCCGGGGGGGACTTTGCAAGCCTACCTCTGTGTGCAGGGCTACAGAAGGAAGGCCTGGAGAACGACCCTCTGCCTGGTGACTCCCCATGCCTTCCCTGGCCTGTTCAAGGGCTGGCTTGCCTCGGCTCCCCGCAGCCGCAGGGTACCTAGGCAAGCCAAGGGAAGGCATGGGGTGTGGCCTAATATGTTAATGAGCTGTGCTGTCAGGGTGTTGCCTAATATGCTAATGAGTTTCTGTTGTTGAGTGTGGCCTATTATGCTAATGAGTTCCTGCTGGGCTTTTTCTACAAAAAAAAGCCCAGCTTTCAATGATGCTCATCCAGAGGGGCCTGGAACTTAGATGCACACAGTAAGCAACAAAGCATGCACAATGATTGTTGCAGAATCCCTGCCCCCCGGGAAGAGTTGGATCCAATACATCAGATGTAAATAATATAAACTTTACACTGCCATCCTAAACAGAGTTCCACCCTTCTAAGTCCACTTAAGTCAAAGGGAGAAAATCTTTTTGTTAGTGACTGACTGTCCATCTTTTCCAACTTGCTGTGCTATTATTCAAATTATTTATTATTTGTACAGTGCTGTCAATGTGCATGGTGCTTGACAGAGTACAAGAAGGAGCTTGCAATCTAAAATTGCTGCAAGGAGCTTGCAGTCTAAAATTTGTCATAAGGCAGATGGAAGTGCAAAAGAAATCCACAGGGAAAGCTTATGTGTTCATGCCATTGATAGGTGCTTAGGCTTTGTTTCAATAGGTTAGAGCAGGGATGTCGAACTCATTTGTTATGAGGGCCAGATTTGACATAAATGAGACTTTGTTGTGCTGGGCTATGTATGTCATAGAATGTAATGCCAGGTAGTGGAGATATAAACTTTATAAAGGACACAAACACAAAGGTGTTTATTTACTTAAAATAAAAACATGGTTAAAACATTAGCACTCTTGCAATATTTTGTTTATTTAACAGTGTCTGTTAATCAACACCTCTTACTCTGAATTATTGCATCAAAATGGCTGATCTGTTGCAATCTTGAGTATGCTGTTCAGGTGTGTATCTGTGGTTTATTCAATGTGACCAATGTCTGTATGAAAACGCAGTGATTGAAACACCATGTGAAGCTTCGTCCTGAGCTAGGATCCTAATCCCTCAATTACTATTGGTAGCCCAGGAAGAGCCGACCAATCACCAACATCCAGTTCCATGAGAGGGAACAATTGTGATTGGACCTTATCCGTGCAACCTCATAGGTTGTTATTGTAAAATAGGGCATGGCTATATTTGTCGGGAGAGTTTAAAAGAAGAACAGCTTCAATGCTAAGCTGTTCTGGCTATCAGATGTTGATCCGTGTTGGAGTTGTGTTCAAGTTGTTGAATAAAGCTGAATCTTTGCTGAATCACTCTCCGACTACTTTGTTAAGCAAGCGACTTAACAGTATCTGTAAGCTGCAAACCTATGATGACGCAGCAGCAGCAAAACTGGATGAAGAAGCAGAAGACAGTTCCACTGCAGACCTGATAGAAGTCGTCCGGGGGCCTGATCCGGCCTCTGGGCCACACGTTTGACACCCCTGGGTTAGAGTGACTGTTTCATTTATGTATCTATGCACAATATGCACAAATTTAAAACTCAATCCTTCAGAATAACCTGAAGGTTATTGCAAGGTTTATACCTCCGTTGTTTCATTCATGATTGCTTTATGTATTTAGTATGTTTAGGCATACCATTTCGTTACCATGTCCTTTACTTATTATGGGCATTGTCCCTTAATAACCCAGTTTAATTTGTTTCAGCTATGCTCTTGAGTCGGTGTTTTCTGTTAAAACTTCCTGCAAAAATTCCAAGTGATACTAATATACATACATAAAATATTTTTGTTGTTGTTCAGTCGCACAGTCGAGTCCGACTCTTTGCGACCCCATGGACTAGATCCCGCCAGGCCCTCCTGTCTTCCGCTGTCCTCTGAAGTTTGCTCAGTTTCATGTTCATTGCATCGATGACACTGTCCAACCATCTCATCCTTTGCCGTCCCCGTCTTCTTTGACCTTCAATCTTTCCCAGCATCAGGGTCTTCTCCAGTGAGTGCTCCCTTCTCATTTGGTGGCCAAAGTATTTGAGCTTCATTTTCATTATCTGGCCTTCCAGGGAAAAGTCAGTGTTGATTTCTTTTAGGATTGACTGATTTGATCTTCTTGCAGTCCAAGGGCCTCTCAAGAGTCTTCTCCAGCACCATAAAATATAAAAGGCATCAATTGGACCATTGCTACATCCCAGGGCAGTACAGCCAGAAGCACTGTAACAGGGCAGGAGGCAGCACTGTGGGGGTTTGTGAGGGCATGGCAGGAGCAGATAGGAGGGCCACTTCCCAAGGACCTACTCAAGGGCAAAGTTCTCCTTGGGAGAAAAGTCTACTCAGGAGTTGGCAGAGCAGCAGGAAGTGGGCCAGTCCAGGAGGAGGAGGATACAAAGGGCCCAGATGAAGCAGGCAGAGGGAGACTGGCTAGGACTTACTAGGAACTGGGGGTTGCACGCATGCGTTAACTCGGCAGGACGCCTGGCTCCGAGCTCTCTCCAAACACTAAGGTATTTATAGCTTAAACAACTGCAAACAACTTCAAGCCTAGCATATAATTAGGTGCTAAACATTAAACAACAGCTGTGCCAAGCCAGAAGGTTAGAGATAAGAGTTTACTCACTCTATTTCAGCAAGCAAACGCAGCGAAATAAACGGCCGGCTTGTTGAGCCCTAATTAACGTCTAACGATGGCAAGATCGATTAAGGATCTCTCTGAGCAAATATCAGTGTTGCAGAATACTTTTCTTCAATCTCAAGATAAGATTTCAGAAGAGATTAAAGCGGTAAGACAGGACTTTGCTGACTTTGCGAAGAATAAAGCTTTACAAAATGAGCAGAAGATCAATGTTTTGGTTGGCCAGATGGCAGATATTTCTGATAGAAATCGTCGAGCTAATCTAATTATTTCTGGAATCTCTGAGGAGATAGCAGCCAAAAACCTGGAGGAAACACTAAGGAGCTGGCTGGAGGCTCAGGCCATTAAGATTCAGCCAGAAGATATTGAGAGGGCACACCGTCTCCAGGGGAGAAGCAGGGGAGGAGCCCCACGGGACGTTATTATTAAGTTCTCTAGGGAAAAAAAACAACAGGAAATATATAAAGAGCTAAAAAAGAAGACGGATTTAAGCTTCAAGGGCAGGAAAATTTGGCTCAAACGCGATTTTTGTCAAGAAACTCTGAAGAAAAAAAGTCTGATGCGCCCCTATGCCCAAAAACTTTACTCAAACAATATAAAATTCACATGGGGCTACCCAGCCACAATAATTATATTTCAAGAAGGGAAGAGGCTTATGGCACGGAATGCTCAGGAGGCCAAAGAACTGCTTAGAAAATTTGGCATAAACGATGAAGATGTAAGAGAACAGGAAATGGAAGAAGGCCCAGACCTAGAAGAAGACACAGACGCGGAGGAAGGAACGTCAGACAGAGGGGGGAAAAGGCCCAGGACAGAGGCATTTGAAGGAACCACCTAAAGGGAAGTACCCACTCAATTTTAAGCTAATGTATATATTATAAGTAGTAAGGGGGAGGAGGGGATGTGTGCACTCCATGAAGTGGAGAGAGGAGAGGAATTGTTCTCTCAAGGGGATTTCTCTACCACAGGGGGAGGGGAAGGGGAAGGAAATGTTAATTAAGGGTTTGGGAAAATTGCAGCCATGGGGACTAAAAGCCCAGAACCATAAAGAGTATGGATAAAACAATAACCTTGCTTTCTCTGAATGTCAATGGCTTATCCTCCAACCTTAAAAGGTTTAGGATAGCTAGGATAGCAAAGGAACAAAAGGTAGATATATTATGTCTTCAGGAAACTCACAAGAAAAAGAAGGACAGAAAGCCATTGTTGGCTCACCCATCCTGGGAGATCTTAGCAGAAGCCAGATGTAATAACAAGAGCAAAGGGGTAGCAGTATTGATACACAAGAAAATTAAAATAGAGGATGTGGAGAGAGAGACAGATGGGAATGGTAGGTACTTACTAGTAAAGTTTAAAATAGAAGGTAAGAAGTACACAATAATAAATATTTATGCGCCAAATAAAGGACAAAAGAAATTTCTGGGGAAAATATTTAAAAAAACTAAACAATTTTCAGAGGGCGAAATTATTATAGCGGCGGATTTAAATTTGGATTTAACAAAAGATAAATCAATGAAGCTAGGGAACTGGGGCCTGATAGAGGCTCACGAGTCTATGGGGTACCACCCCAAACCTACACATATATCAAGCAGACACAAAACAGCATCATGTATAGACTACATAATTTTGGGAAAGAATAATAATACGATTCTTAAAGATATTAAGACCCATCAGATATGGATCTCGGATCACGCTCCAATTAGCATGGTAATAGAACTCACACAACAACCAATAGATAGAACTTGGAGATACAACAATTTGATAATGGCCAAAGAAAGGGATAGACATTACATAGCAGAGCAGATAAAGTTATACTTTGAGGAAAACAGAGGAACAGTACCTATAAATGTATTATGGGATGCAGCAAAAGCAGTGATAAGAGGGCATTGCATAAAGAAAGAAAAGCTCCTAAAAAAGCAATGGTACCAGGGAAGGCAAGCCAAAATTCAAGAATTGGGGACTTTACAAAGTAAATTAATGCACAAATATAACCCTATGATACAGAATCAAATAATAGAAATCAGAAAGCAATTGGATGCACTAGACTCGACAACATTATGGAAAAGGGAAGCTATGGTGAAAAATGAATATCAAAGAAATAGTATTAACACATCAAAAAGATTAGCAAAATACCTGCAAAATAGGAAGGAAAAGCAAAGGGTAAAAAGCATAAAGGTGAATGGCCAAAAAACTCAACACCCTATAGAAATAAGAGAGGCGTTCGCGACTTACTATAAAAATCTATATGCGAAAAGAGACACTGCAGTCTTTACAGAAGAGGTCAAAACTACACTGAAGGAAGAGGAGCAAAGTAAATTACAAGAGGAAATTACCATACAAGAAATAAAAGATGCAATTAAGGAACTCAGAAAGGGGAAATCCCCGGGTTTAGACGGGTTTACAAGTGAATTTTATAAGGAAATGGTAGAAATATTAACCCCAGAGCTACATATGGTCTTCAATGCGATCTTGAGGGGGGAGAAAGCCCCAGACTCATGGAGACAAACAGAAATAATAGTAATCATGAAACCAGGTAAAGACCCGGAAGAAGTAGGTTCATACCGTCCCATTAGTCTCCTTAATCAAGATTATAAGATCTTTGCTAAAATCTTGGCAAACAGAGTAAAGAACATCATACCTAATATAATAAAAGAAGATCAATATGGGTTTATTAAGGGGAGGAATATTGCTCATCCGATTAGGAACATAATAAACGTACTGCAACATAGTCAACAAAAAAAATTAGCCCTCCTAAAACTGGATGTCTATAAAGCTTTCGATACCCTCTCTCAGGGATTTTTGTGGCAGGTTATGAGAAAGTACAAGATGGGAGATAATTTTATAAAAGCAATCCAGGAAATATATAGAGATGGGAAAGCAGTGGTTAAGGTTAACAATGACAAATCACAAACATTTCAGATTCAGAGAGGAGTTCGACAGGGCTGCCCACTCTCACCACTTCTATTTACCATAGCGATAGAACAGCTAGCTGAGAGAATAAGAAATAGTGTAAGGATAAATGGTCTCAAAGCAAAGAAGGAAGAAATGAAAATTAATTTATTTGCAGATGACATTATAGTGGTTATGTCAAATCCCCAAGAAGCGATGAAAGAGATTAAAATTATACTAGAGGATTATGAGTGTTTCTCAGGTTTAAAAGTAAATATGGCCAAATCAGAAATCATGTACCTTAATGTGAATAAAGAAGAAAAAAAAGAAGTAAACAAAATTACAAGTATCGGTATGGGAACTAAAAGGTTTAAATACTTAGGGATAGTGATACAAAAAAAGATTGATAGAATCGCGGAAAGTAACTACAACATAATATGGAAGAAAATAGAAAAAGATATGAGAAAATGGAAAAACAAAACGCTAGGGCTCTCCACTAGAATTAGAAGTGTTAAAATGTTCTGGCTACCCAAATTAATATATTTATTTCAGGCGATACCACTAGAAGCACACAGTAAAAAGCTAGAACAATGGAACAGAGTGATTAGAGAATGGGTATTTGGGAGCAAGAAGTACAGAACCCAAAAGAGATTGATATATAGTCCCAAAGGGGAGCTAGGGTGGGGAGTCCCGGAGCTTAACAGCTATTATGAAGCCTTCCAAATAAAGTCCCTATTAGAAATAGGCGAAGGGGAAGAGCAAAAATGGGTTAGATTTGAGAACGAGATCAATAATCACATTGGCTGCTGGGGGCCTCTTTGCAAAGTCACAAAAATAGACCTCAAACTAACCAAAGGTCCCAGACATGCAGCCTTAGAAGCGTGGAATAAGTGGCAGGAGTTATGGCTAAGAAAAACTTCAAGCTGGGCACCATTAAAATCTATAAACAAGGATATAACAGGTAACGAATGGTGGGAATGGCTAAAAGCTAAAGGGTATTATAGGATGAAAGATATGTTTAGAGGAGGCAATCTAAAACCCATACAGGAGATAATAGAAGAGGTGGGCAACCAACATTGGTTAAGAATAACTGGCCTGTATAGTAAGGTTAAAAAGATAAAGGAAAAAGAGAAATGTTGGCTAGAGGAACCAATAGAAACATTATACAAAGAGATGCAAAAGTCAAAACAAGGGCTAGCAGGGAAAATTTACAAGGAAATGACATCAAATGTAGATAAGTCAATATTGTATTTACAAAACACTTGGGCCAAAGAAGGTCAGATAACAGATAGTATGGCAAGAAAAATAATGAAAGGAACTGAGGAAATTAAAGTAATCAAATTTAATGAAATGGAGCATAAATTTCTTACCAAATGGTATAAAACACCAGCACAAATTGCAAACATGTTCCCAGGTATGAGCCCTAGATGTTGGCATTGTAAACAATCGAAGGGATGGTATTCCCATATGTGGTGTAAAACAATTTAAAAAATAAATATTTAATAAAAAAAAAAAAGGACTTACTAGGAACTGGGAAAGAAAGAAGCCAGTCAGGCCTGAGTAATTTACAGTGGATAGAGACACAGGCCTCCCCTGGACAGGGAAAGCGGTGTTCCTGACCATAAAAAAAAAATTTAAAAAAAAAAAAAGAACAAAGGACTTACTAGGAACTGGGAAAGAAAGAAGCCAGTCAGGCCTGAGTAATTTACAGTGGATAGAGACACAGGCCTCCCCTGGACAGGGAAAGCGGTGTTCCTGACCAAGAGGCCACAATGACCAATGGGTAGGCCTGGGTGGCCTAGCTACTGCAAGCATTGAGCCTACCAGAAGATGAGGTGGCCAGAGCTAGGAGCTACCAAGATCAGGTGAAGGACCTCAGCAGGGGAAGCAGGCTTAAGAATCTGGGTGAAAGCGGGTGGAGGAAATCAGGGACAAACCAACCACACTGCAGGGTAATTTTTAACCTTGGAACTGCTGGTTGGAACTGAGCTAATCAATAAAACATTGTTGACCATTTGGATACACTGTGGTACATTCCTGGTGGAATGAGGTCCCTGGCCAGGTAGGCATCACAACCACATACAATTCTATAATATAAGTACAACGGTTCTAGGAAAAAAGCCCATGAAAAAACCCCACTGTCATAAATGCTCACAGGGGCCATGGCCACACAAGGGAAAACCATAGAGTTTTACCTTGTATGGCCGTGGCCGTGCCCCCAGCGTGCCCGGCGTGCCCGCGTCACTTCCGGGTGACGTGCACGTCGGGATGCAGTTCCCCCTGGGGCCCAATCCGGCGGCACTGGGGAATGGGCCTCTGAGGCGGGGGTTTCCCCGCCTCCCGGGGAGACTCGTGATCCCTAAAATAAGCCCACACGGAAATAAGCCCATATACATAAAAGCCCACATGAAAAAATACCATGTAAAGTGCCATAGATATTTATAATTGTGGATAACCATTAATCTCCATTTATGAGAATAAACAGGTATTACCTGTATTAACATGCAACAATTTGTGTTGTGATTTTATCAAGTATAATTAAATAATAATTTTGCGATGTTATTAGGTGACCTGCCTGTGCATTAGCCAGTGTTAGTTTGTGGCAAGCGAGGTTCCTCTGCAGTCCATTATATAGGGGAATTTCAGACAGCCAATATATTCCGGTTCAGGAACTGTTCCCTAATGGTTTCTGGTCTGACATTTCAGACAGAACCATTTTAGTAACGGTTCCCTACTGGAATATATTTTCACTTTCAGACAGAAACGCTTCTGTCCTGTTCAGGAAATGTGGCTGAACCTTGTTACCTGCAAACTACTTCCACTTTTCCATACCATTTCTGAAGCACTACAGGGTGCGATGTAAATGCCCCATAGCACTTCCTCCTGCGCCGCTTTGTTTTCCCACCCTTTTTCCCCCGTGTGGGTGATTTCCGTCCTTTTTTTTGGTGGGGGACATTCATTTTAGAGTGCTATGGCGCTATAGCTCTATAACACAACACCAAAACAGCAACCCCATTGGAATGCCTGGTCTCCACTGGGATACATGGAGATGGCTACATCTGCCACCTGGAAACAAGTACCTCATTGGACTGCAGGCTTTGGCAGGAAATCACGGCATCAGTGATTGGTGTGGCAAATGTTGCTAACCCTTCCATGCCCACTGTGAGTCCTTGCATTGTGGGGGGATGACAGAATCCAGGAAGCTCTGCATTCATCCCAAAGAAATTATGCTTATTTCCAAGGCAGACCTTCTTGTTGAAGAGCTCCTCCAGAATCACCTCCTTCACAATAAGAAATGCAGTTGACAGGCCCACACCAAAGTGATGTCTGAGTTCCCTGAATACTTCTTGTTTGGCCAGGTACCATAGGGTGATGGCCAGTCTTTTCTCCACTGGAATGGATATCCTAATGTGAGTGTTCTGCCCCTTCAGATGGTGCCTCAGGGTGCCAGCTAGTTCAAAAATGGTTGCCCTAGACATCCGGAAATTCTTCAGCCAGTCTTTATTGATCCATGTGCCCATCACAGTGTTGTTCCACCAGTCCTCACTCCTCTCTTTTACCCACCAACGTCAAGGGACTGTATGGGCAGCAATGACAGGTGCCCATGCTCTGATAGATGCCCTCTGATTGTACCTGGAGGGTGCATGGCTCAAGACAGGCATGTCAGTTCTCTTCCCCCTCCTCCTAGAAAGATGAAGGAAGTGTGTAAGCACCTCACTCAAAGCTGTTGTGCTGCTGATCATCATGTGCAACACCTCCAGGATCAGTTGCAACAAGATAGTTATGGAGACCATGACTAATAGATCTGTAGCCTCTCACACAATTACACAAAACTATTCTAACCAGATATGCCTACCACTCACCAACTTCAGCCCACAAAGATAAGGGGTTTGCCTCTCTGCCCTTTATACCTGATCCAGCTCTGGGCCAGTCACTTCCCACCCAATCGCCTCTTGGCATGGATGGATGCACATCAGGCTGGGTCAGCAACATCTGTCTCACCAATCACTGATAACTTAATCTCCCACCTAAACCTGCTGTACAATGAGCATCTTCTCCCCAGCTGGCAACCTGACAAACCATCACCTTCCCCTGACTCACAGTGGGCATGGAAGGATTAGCAACATCTGTCACACCAATCACTGATGCTGTGATTTCCTGCCAAAGCCTGCAGTCCAATGAGGTACTTGTTTCCAGGTGGCAGATGTAGCCATCACATGTATCCCAGTGGAGTCCAGGCATTCCAATGGGGTTGCTGTTTTGGTGTTGTGTTATAACGTTATAGCACTATAGCGCCATAGCACTCTAAAATGAACGTTCAAAAAAAAAAAGGACAAGATCGTTATCTGTCCCTGATCTCTACCATCTGGAGAGCAGTGATCTCCAGCCCTCACCTGGAGATTGGCAGCAGTGATTCCCCAGGAGGAAAAGTACAGTCTTTCTCCACAGTGGAGACCAAAGCAGATTACATCATTCTCCTCTCCCCCTTTTGATCTGCACAACAACCCTGTGAGGTAGGTTAGGCTGAAAGTCTGTGACTTGTCCAAAATCACCTTCTCAACTTCTACAGCAACAACTTGGGTCTAGCAAATCCTGCTCTAAAGCACTAACTGCCACACCTAGGGTAGCCAACCTACAGGTGGAGCCTGAAAATCACCAAGTATCACAACTGAACTCCAGACAACAGACCAATATAAATGGGGCTTTACGTGGTATTTTTCCATGTGGGCTTTTATGTATATGGGCTTTTTTCCGTGTGGGTTTTTTTCCGTGTGGGCTTCTTTCCATGTGGGCATTTTTCCACGTGGGCTTTTTTCCTGTGAGCATTTATGACGGTGGGTTTTTTTCTGTGGTCTTTTTTCCTGTTGGGTTTTTTCCTGTGGGCTTTATCCTGGTCACTAAGTACAACCATCCTGACCTTGCTAAACCTTATTAAAAGTTATTGCACTATAAGATTATTGGAGAAGTGACAGCCTGCTAAGAGTCTAATTACTGCAAATACAGCTGAAAGAGTAGTTTGGTCCACTTGTACCCTAGGGGGAGCTGCAGAGCATTCTCTAGTGTTTAGGGTTTATTGAATGTTTTTCTTTTGTGGTTCAACCTACCTCTTGTTGTTTCTCTTTCTGCTGTGTGTTATGCTTGTGCTCTATAGGCTTCTCTGTTACATGAACAAGAAGAAGAAGAGTTGGTTTTATACTCTGCCCTTCACTACCCGAAGGAGTCTCAGAATGGCTTACAATCACCTTTCCTTTCCTCTCCCCATAACAGACACCCTGTGAGGTAGGCGGGGCCGAGAGAGCTGTGACTGGCCGAAGGTCACCCAGTTGGTTTCATGTGGAGGAGCGGGGAATCAGACCTGGTTCTCCAGATAAGAGTCTGCCATTCTTAACCACTACACCAAGTTGGCTCTGCCGTCAGTTAATTGTCTTTCTTCAACATCCTGTTGCAGTAAATTCTTTAAAAGCAAACTCCAAGGCATGGATTGGATTATTTCCAGAACTCTGCCAACAAAGATTACTCATTTGCAAATAAGAACATAAAGAGGCAAAAAGAAAAAAAGATGAACAAATATGCCATCCAGTAAGACGCTGAACTGTGGGCTGTGGAAGGTCAGTAGTTTAGCAGTTCGAGACCCGGGTGCCGCATGACGGAGTGAGCTCCCGTCTCTAGTTCCAGCTCCTGCCAACCTAGCAGTTCGAAAGCAAGAAATTGCAAGTAGATAAATAGGTACCACTTCGGTGGGAAGGGAACAGCGCTCCGTGCGCCTTGGTGTTTAGTCATGCCGGCCACATGACCACGGAAACGTCTTTGGACAGCGCTGGCTCTTCGGCTTTGAAACGGAGATGAGCACCGCAACCCTAGAGTCGGATTCGACTGGCTTTCGAGCAAGGGAACCTTTACCTTTACTTTTACATCCTAATTCCTTATTTTTACCATATCTAATGGATTGCACAAATTCCAAAACTGTATATAAGGAGAAGCAGTTCTTACAAATCCATCACATCTCCATATTTGCACCTGTGTTTTCTTTCTGTTTTAGTGTTACTCAACAGATGCAGATTTATCTTTTATAGGTCTAATCTGGAAGACTGTCCCAAAGAGTCATGGCTGCCACAGAGAAGACACAACTTCTGGATGCACAGGACCAAACCTTCCTATTTGAAGGCAGTGAAGTGAGTAGCTGGTCCAAGGGTCTTAACTGGGTCATGGGCTTGTATATCTCAGTTCCACTGCCCTCACTCTTCTGCTGCAAGAATAAAACTGTTACTCATTAAGACATGACCTTGAGTACTTTTTCAGGCTGTTCACACTGTTTGGTGTTCAGTAAGGGTTTTTATTTGTTTTCATCATTTATACCTTATCCTTTTCTCCAACAAGGACCTAAAGCAGCTGACATTGTTCTCTTCTAGGGCTGCCGGGTTCCCACCAGCAGCAGGAGATGCCTCACTCACCCCAGGCTCCCATTTCCTGCTACTGCTTGGGCAGCAGTTGGAGAAAAAGAAGTTTTTTTAAATGCCATTGGTCAATGGCATTATATCAGTTCTGGGGGGAAACTGGAAATGATGCCAATCTGCTCTAGGAACCACCAGAAACTCTATAGTATCACAGTTTCTGGTAGTTTTTACATTTTTCAGTAATTCTTAGAGTGGGCTGATGTTGCTTCTGAATTTTCTCCTGAAATGATGGTGTCCCCCACCTCTCCACACTCCTATTGATTGCCAGCCAGTGGTTGGCAACTCTGTTCTTTGCTCCTCCTCTCCCTTTGAGGCATGTTAGGCTGAGTGTGTGTGACTTACCCAAAGGCACCTGGCAATCTTCCATAGCATAGTCGGGATTTAAACTTTGCTCTCCCAGATCCTAGTCTGCAGCTCTAGCCACTACATCACACTGGCTCTGGTACATCACTTTAGCTGGACCAGAAAAAAGTTCCCTGCCCTGGCAACCCAAGTGGTTGCTTGGGGCACCAAATAGCAAGAGGCACCAATATGAAAGGAGGCAGCAAGTGTGGGTGGCACCTGCCACTGCCTCCTGTGCCAGTGCATTTCCTCTGCACCCTCCTGCCTTGAATCCTGCTGGTGGGTGGGGTGGTAGCATGAGAGGATGGGGCTTGGAGCAGTGCAGTAGTTTGAGCCAGCCCTGGTGTTAGCCAAGTTGCTCTATTTCTTAATAATAGATTGGGGAATTATGATATTATTGAGCAATTGGCATAACTATAGGATCAGACCTGTGTATACCAGAATTAGAATTCCCAAGAACCCAGGAATATGCACAGAAACTGGGTGGCTAAAATAATGATTTCTTTACTAAATATTCTCAAGCATACAAACAATGATCAAACATTCACACAGACAATACAAAACTAAGAAAGCAGAGGTGATTGATAGCTAATGGAGGGCTAAGCTGTGTGGTGATACTACCTGTCCAGATGTACAGAGGTCCATGAAGGAGGGATTATGGCCTATACCCAAAGGGTTTAGGGGTGGACTGCCAGTTGGAACCAGGGCAGAAGCACACAGTCTGAGACCATATGCCTGACGGATATAGGCAATGGAAAACAATGCAGACCAATGGAAGGTCTTGGGGGCTGGTCTCAGGTGAGAACAATAGATTACCTGAGGCAATGATAAGTCCCAGGGGTGTGTGGCATCAGGATGGGCCAGGCCTGGATGTGACCACTGAAGTTCCAGAGAGGCAGTCAGACTATGCTGAGACTGACAGTATCTTGATCGGATTAGCTAGGTGTTGGATGACTGTACTGGGGCTAGTTGAATGGATTTTCTGACCATTGATGGTTCTGCCAAGGCAGTTGAATAGATTCCCAGATACAGACAAAAGAAGGGAGATGGGTCTCTGATTAGATAGCTAAATATCTGAATGATTGATTGGTTTATCCCGGTATCCTGAGGGACAGAGCAGGAAAGACAAGTATTCAGACAAATAATTACTAGAGACAGGGTTATTTGCCAGGTGGCCTCTGAATAGACTTTAGAAATGTAGATACTTCACCTGGTGGAACTCATTGTCATTCCAAAAGCATATCTCGGCTGGGTGGAGGGGGAAGACAGGAAGTTTGCTCTGAGGTTGCCTTATTGTCACCTGAATATGAAATCCCTTTTTGTAGAGTACTTGCAGTCTGACTCTGTGGTTCAAGCTGAGAGTGCTTGACCTTTGGGGACTTTGGTTCAGGTTAGAAAGTGGGGTGCCCCTGCTTTGGGGTTACCCAAGAGTAAAGGCAGCACCTCTGGCAACACTGGCTGGGGTAACAGACACCACTTGTGGGAGTAAACTTCAATTAGCAATGGGAAGCTAAGCAATTAGGTGCTCGATTTAACAAAGGCAGCTTGTGCAGCAGCAAAGGCAGAGAGATAAACTACACAGTTACAAACTTGACCTCAAAACACAGCAAATGAATTGATGTTGTTTACAGGAGAAAGATAAGCCATTATCTCTCCATAGAAGAGCAAACACTGAAGTTCTTAAGCAAAGAATAGGTTATCATTCAAGCAACAATGGGGAGGGGGGTTCAGATACTTATCTGATTAAACCACATGTACACACATGATTCTAACCTTCACCTAGTCAAGGTCAGTACTGTCTACACTGATTGGCAGCAACTCTTCTGTGTCTTAAACAGAGGTCTTTCCCATCACATACTACCTGATCCTTTTAACTGGGGATGCTGGGGATTGAACCTGGGAAGTTCTACATGAAAGCATACATTCTACTGCTGAGCCACAGCTCAACTTCTCCAGTTCTTGACAGTCTCAACAAATCCCAGTCTGAAGGTCTGGAGTCCTTTAACATGACCTCATTATGATGAGCATCTGGAAAGAAGTATGGCCGGGGCCTATGAATAGGTAGGTACACTTTACCAGGAACCCAAATGATCCAGTTTGGACTGCAAGCCCCTTTACGCGGATTTGTGTCATTTCAGAAATAAAACAGAAGTGTTTCATGGTTTGTCAGCTTGTACGTTGGGTGAGGAGCATGATAAGTTTGTAGTAGGCTGAGCAGTCTCTGAGCTTCAATTATGGATAGGATTTCTTGTGGCCAAAGTAGCATTTGCACAGCATCATACAATGCTGAACAGCACTCAGAGTTGATGGGTTGGGCATTTGATGTGTACTAGCTACAAGAAGATGTGAGGTTTGGTAGTTCCACTGTTGACTGCATTGGACCCTGGGGTTTGCAAGTTGTACATTATGACTTTATAGTAGATGCAGTTTCCCTATCATTTTTAAGTACTGTGGCTATTGTCTGAACCCAGGACACTGTAGCTCGTGTTATATTCATCTACAGTTTTAATCCCGGAAACCTGAAGAGCAGCATGTGGAATGTGTCCCTTAGCTAGGGGTGTGCAGAGAGATATTGCTGACCCTAGAAGTTGGCCAATATACTCGGCTTTGGACTGGGTAGACTATATCCAAAGTAGTCAAAGGCTTCCTGGAACAACTCCTGGATGTGTTAACATTGTAAATTAATTCTTGTGAATTTAACTGAGCCTGCCTACCTTTTAAAAAAAGTTTCAACCCAGTCCCAAGGAAACAGCATTTCTGCCAGCCAGTCTTAGTCCTGGGACTTATCAGATGAGTTGCCTTAGCCATTCATACAAGGGGAGGGAAATTTTATACTGCAGCCATCCATTGTGTTTGCCATTTTTTGTGACATGTGAGCTGCGTCTTGCTGTGCTCCTTGCATCCTGGGAGAGATGCCTTGCTTGGATTACTCTGGACCCTGCCTAGAAGTTGCTTCTCAACAGATTGGCCCAATTAATTTATTATCACTGCTAGCTAGCCTTTTCTCCCTCCTTTTCCCCTTGGGGAGAGTAAAGGGCTGCTGGGGAGGTAGGTGGGAGGGTTATCATTTCTGAGGGGTTGGGGGGGTGTTCTATTTATTTATTTGATTTATACCCTGCCTTCCCTATGAAGGCAGGCTCAGGGTGGCTTACACAATTTGATACATAAATAACAAGATCCACATAAAGATCCACCGCCCTGAGCCCACTAGGGATAAATCTAATAAAATAAAAATACAAAATAAAAAAAGAATCTAAAAACAGTTCAATTATAAAACAATTTAGTCTTCTAAAGTGCTAGTGATAATTAATTAATTACTTAGCGATGTCGTACTGTATGAGTGCAAACAAAGGTCTAACTAAATGTTCTACTCAGTGATCTTCCTGATATGAGCGGTGGCACAGTCCGTAGATATCAGAGCCAAGGGCCAGGGCTCTATAATTAGGATTGTTGGTGGTAATTAGGGGTGTGCAAAAAAAAAAAAAATTCGGCCCATTCGGATTCAACCGAATCGGGCAGAATCAATTTTGGCTGGCAGTAAGACTCCCGTATGTCAGTTTCGTCAGTAGGATGAGTCTTTCTGCCAGCCGAATGTCAATTTCAGCCCTATTATATCCTATAGGCCATTGAAGTCAATGGCGAAAACATAGGGTATATTCTGGGGGTTGTAGAGGAGAGGGATTGAGGGAGAGACTCCAAACTCACAGGGTAGCTGCTGGAGCCTCTCCCCAAGATACCTGCCATGTTTCAGGAACATTGAACCAGTTACTTTTTTCCCACCATAGAGAACAATTGAGGGGATAGGGGCAACCTGTTTGGGGGCCCGTAGAATTGAACCCCCTGATCCAATATTCTTCAAACTTGGTTGGTATCTTGGGGAGAGGCTCCAGCAGCTACCCTGCGAGTTTGGAGTCTCTCCCTCAAACTCCCTTTTTTTCCAGCCTCCAGACTATACCCTATCTTTTCACCATTGGCTTCAATGGCCCATAAGATTTAATGGGGCCGAATTCCTGCCGAAATTCGGCGGCAATTCGGCGGCAAGCCGATTCAGAGCAGAGAATCTGAATCGGCCTTCAGCAGCCCGAAAGGGGTCCAAATGGGCCATTTTCAGGGGTGCATTCGGTTTGGACGAGCCGAATGCACATCCCTAGTGGTAATAGTGGCAGCGGCTCCTTAGTTTAAGGCCTGGTGGAAGAACTCTGTCTTGCAGGCCCTGCAGAACTGTAGAAGATCCTGCAGGGCCCTGATCTCTTCTGGGAGCTCATTCCACCAGTATGGAGCTGCCACTGAGAAGGCCCTGGCCCTGGTAGTAGCCAGCCTGGAGTCCTTGGGACCCGGGAGAGCCAGTCGATTTTGAGACCCCAACCGTAGTGCTCTCTGGATTATATATTGGGAAAAGAGGTCCCTCAGGTATGTCGGACCCTGGCCATATAGGGCTCTAAAGGTAAGAACCAGCACCTTGAAACAAATTCAGTATGCTATTGGCAGCCAGTGCAATGCCTTCAGCACAGGCTGGATGTGCTCCTGCATGGGGAGGCCCATCAGAAGCCTGGCCACAGCATTCTGCACTAGCTGCAGCTTCCAAATTTGTGACCAGGGCATCCCCATGTAGAGAGCATTACAGTAGTCTAGTCTCGAGGTGACCATCACATGGGTATGTGGTTTAATCTTCGGTTTGTTTTGATCTTCTGCCTTTCTTTTCCTTTTTCCTTTTTTGGTGCGCTTCTGAGCAGTTTGTTTCTTGTTTTTCATTGTGGTCCCCCCCTCCCAGCTTGTTGGCTTTTCTCGTTGTTTTCAGTTAGTAGGTTACCTCTCCCCCCTTCTTTTTGCAGATTAAGCAGTGATTTGGGGTAGTGTTACATTTTTCGCTGCTTAGGTTTAAACAGGTAAGCTGTCTTTCCTCTGCAACATGTTCTGTGGAACACCTCACTAGACAGGTACTCTAGAAGGACTAATTTTACTCACAGTTACTATGTTTGGTAAAAAATGATATGACTCAATTTTTATGCTTTTTTCAATTGTGCAGAAAAGAAGGATGAAGGTACCTTATTCTAGGGGCTATAAAGTCAGATCCATTTGTCCAAGTCATTTGAAACATTGGGTTTCTTTAGAAGAGAGGGTGGACTAGGCCCCCTGACATTTCTATACTATTTGGAGGATAAGCATTCCCTCAGGAAATCTGCCATTTTCTGTCCATGGAAAACAGTGGGTAGACATCCCATCTAATCTTAATAAAAACAGAAAGGAGAATAGTATCTTCATGATCTGAGAAGAATATTTCTGAGAAATCTTAAAACTGATACACGTTTTCATTCTTAAATTACCCTATGGAATTAAAATTGTAAATTTTTCCAGTGCACACCATTACCCATAGCTCTAGCCATAAAAGACACCAAGAGCCTGTGCCAAAAGTGTATATTTCATGAAACAGGAATAACTTTTTCATGGTACCCACTTTCCTTGGATCCTTGAAACCAGCATATATTTGCCACTCTTTTTATGGCCCATTAGACCAGCCTTGGCATTCAGCCACCAGAGTGTGCTAGTGGAAGAATAGAAGTTCTCTCCATCAAGAGGGAGAACTGGGATATGGCCCCTATTTAAGGTTGCCAGTCTCCATGTGGAGTTCTCCCAGGATTAAAACTGATATCCAGGGTACAGAGATCACTTCCTTCAGATGGCATTGCAATTTCAGATGGTGGACTCTGTGGCATCAGATGACATCCCTGATGAACTTGTTCCCTTCTCCATACTCTGCCTTCCCCCAAATCTCCAGGAATTTCCCAAGCTGGATTTAGCAACTCTTTCCTCAAGACAACAGCCTACCTTTGCTCAGTGAGCAGCAAGAGGAAAATGAGGGGTGCAACCAGGGGTCATTTCGGGGGGGACGCGAGGGGACGCCATCCCCCCGGGTGAGGTGTAGGGGGCGGGGCACAGGAAGCCCCGCCCCCTGCTTCCGGCCGCCCTCTGCTTCCCCCTCATTCAATCACAGGAGGAGCTGGAGGGGGTGTGGCATATGCTAATGAGTTATGCTAATGAGTCCCCCTAGCTCTTTTTCTAGGAAATGACCCCTGGGTGCAACATATTTACCATAGACCTTTGGGGATTGCCAGAGCATCATGGGGAGGGTAGCATCACTTAAGGCTCTTCACCCAGAAATGATGTCAACACATCAGTAATGCTTTCTCTTTCCAGGCCCCACCCCCAAACAGTTCCTTAAAAGCACTACAAAGAAACGGTCCTGGACTTTTCCATCTCCAAATCTGGGGGGGGGGGAGCAGGAAGAGAAATTATTTTCATTACTCAAAACAGCACTATATTACCTTTGCACTATATTATATTGCAGGGGAACACGTATATATCCAATGAATATCTTTAAACTAGAAATCAGGATACTAGCTGATTTCAGGGAGAGTTATTAATATATCAGTCCAATAACCCAGACATAGTAGCGTGGAAAGAAAAGTTTTTTCCCCTTTAAAAGGCGGGGGGTTGAGCCACAGACCAATTATTTTCATTAGCCGACAAGGACAGGACAAGCTGTAATGTTCTTAGAAGGACATTGTCAAGTTGAATTCCTAATTGTCAAGTTGAATTCCTAATTGTCAAGCTGAATTTCTAAACCTAATTAATGGAATTCAATTTTTCTTTCTGATAGGTCTACCTTTAAATGGCATGATCTGCTTTTTTAAAGTTATTCAAAAATTACATACTCTGCAGGTCCTTATGTGACTCTTTAAAAGAGAAGCATCAAAAGATAGTGTAGATTAGTGAAAATTAGGGAAAGCAAGCAGGGGACCCAAA
Organism: Gekko japonicus; assembly: GCF_001447785.1. Classification (NCBI taxonomy): domain Eukaryota; kingdom Metazoa; phylum Chordata; class Lepidosauria; order Squamata; family Gekkonidae; genus Gekko; species Gekko japonicus. Next base: position 273,187 of record NW_015165242.1, on the reverse strand, counting down.
AGAACCACAGGGACCCAAAGCAGCTTACATCTGTCAAAAGTCTCTGTCCCAACCCTGGGTAAGGACTTTTGGTTACAAGGAGTGTGTGACAAAACAAAATTACAAAATACCAGAGAGAGACTAAATCTCACCCTAGTCTTGGTAGGTGCCGCCAATCCTTTCAGTCTATCCTAACAGCCCAGGAGGGAAAGGACAATTCTCGGCTTCTCAGGGAATTAACAAGAAAAGTCAGCCCTGATTGTGACAGCGAAAAGTGCCTGATAAGCGCTTATAAGTCAACAATTGCGAGGAGGACCCATAGAGAGTCTGGGAGCGAAGATAAAAGCGAAAATGAAATTGATACCATTCTCGAAAACGGGGACTTCCGGGGCATGAAAGGAAGAGGATTTATAGTACATGAACTGAGCGTATTAACAACAACCCGAAGGAGGATCTAACAAGCCAGAAGGTGAAGACAACAGAGGAAGCTCCTCCACGTCAGCGATAGTAAAAGTACCCAGCACGCAAAGAAGCGGTTCTGGATGTGCACAGAAGAGACCCTTTTTATTAACAGAATCTCAAAGGAACATTACTAACATACTAACAGAGAATACATGTAACTGGACTAAGAAAAGAAGTTTGACAACACACAGAAGAAGCCCAAGAAGATTAATTGGATATTACTAACAGTTTAATTTACCAGTTTATATATCACTCAGCTTTCTCTTTCTCCCACTGTCTACCCCTCCCTTTTCTTCTTTTAAGCGAAATACCTCCCCTTTTTAGGGGAGCCAATAAAACCTTTATTAAAAAAAAAAAGAAAAGTCAGCCCTGCAGAGTGAGACCGCAGACTGGGTTTCCAAACACAAAACAGTTAGCTGGTAAGTTGTCAAAGACCAAGGCTCTGGATAAAGACTGAGGTCAATGAAGGCAAAAACCACAGCAGAGTAAAAATATAGTTATTTAAGGTGCAAAAACAAGACTAGACAGTGAAGGAAATAAAACAATTAAACCAAAGCTTTTCCAGCATAGCTAAAACATAGAATCAAGGTTCCAGTTACCATTCTAGTTCATCACAATTAGTTAGTTCCAGCAAGTCAAGATGGTCAAGGCTTAGCCCTTCCAACCAGCAATCATATGGGATGACACGTCTGGAGCTATATGACCACTGATATACTTCTGTGCCAAGTGGTCACCCAGCTCTGCCCAAGGGAATGCCATAGTGCAAAGACTAACTAGATTTGTGGAGAGGGTCTCTGATTGACCTCAGGCCTGGTAGATCAATCAGAAACCAGAGAGATGATGTAACTCTCTTTTGGTTGCTAGGCATGTGACATTCAAGGATGGACTAGAGGGGGAGAGAAACAAAACCTTACTGCAGATAGGTCACGGCCATTCCCACACAGGTGCCCATAGCTTCAGTTGTTTGGGATGTGCTAATTGGAAGGACCAGGGACAGTTGGTACTCCCTAGCACTTCATCTGCAAATAATTAGGCTAGCAAGGTCACTGTGTTCTTACTGTCTCTGACAATCTCTGGGAAGATTTCTGTAGGCCTCTCTGCGGCCTGAACCAAAGATTTTATTTCTCATAGCAAAGCAAGGAACCATTTTCTTTACATCATTCTCCCATTCTCCCTTCTTCAGTTTTATCCTCACAACAACACTAATGTATGCTAGGCTGAGAGTGTGTGACTGGCTCAAAGTCACTCTGTGAGTTTCCATGACAGATTGGGGAATCTGGGTCTCCTAGATTTTAACCAAAAACTCTAATCACCATACCACATACCTGGCCTTCCAGTTGTTGCTGCTGTGCCTGGCCCTGAAGACTCTCCCTCAAAGGCCAAAACAGCCCTGAAAATGTATATACACACACTCCCCTGCATTTTACTGACAGAAACCAAGGCTTGATAGCTGACAATATTGTTGCAGTTGCCTAGCATTCCTTTCTTAAAGATACTAGTGGTGCTTCTGTTGCTTTTTTTTTTTTTAAAAAGGAAGGATTGTGGGAGTAGGATTGCCAGATGCTATTATTGGTCCTGCCTCCCATGGCAGCCATTTTGTGGTGTTGCCCACTATTTTTTGCAACAATCCAAAATGTCCACAGGATCAACAAGGTTGGGAACCCCTGAACTGTGTAGCATAGCAGCTAAGCGATTGGGCTTGAAACCCTGCCATGAACTCACTTGATCCCCATGGGAAGGCCTTGGCCCACCCAGCGTTAATATGAGTGATAATAAAGCCAAATTAGCTTATACAGTTGTTGTAAGGATGAAAAGGTAATAATGTGGAACACTTTGAACAGTCTACCATGTTATAGAAGTGCTACTGATTATTAGGATTAAATAAAACACAGTGGCTGTGGTCACACACACTAAATAATCCACTTTCAATCCACTTTCAGTGCACTTTCCAACTGGATTTTACTGTGTGAACTGGCAAAATCCAGTTGGAAAGTGCATTGAAAGTGGATTATTTAGTGTCTGTGACCACAGCCAGTGTAACAGAGGGGAGTAGCTGTGGATACTCATTCCTTCAAAATGTAATAATAAATAGTGGTTAGAAGAGAAAGATTCAGAAGACAAAAATGGCAGGGAAACAGATAGGTCCTATGAAGAACAACATTTCTTTCTCTCCGCTTCTTAAACATCTTATTTATTGTCTAAAGAAGAGATACCTTCGCTGTAATTTTTCTCCATTGCCGCATAACTTTGATTATGACAGGAAAGAATCCTTAGCCTTAGAGATCTTCAATGAATTAGAGGCTCCAGATCGTTTCCATTTATAATTTCCACGAGAGCACTAACAAATACCTGCACCTGCGAACATTAATCACATTTGGGGCGCAATCTTAAATTAGCAAGGGAGGTAATGGATTGTGCCTGCTCTGTGGACAGTTCTCTAATGTTTATAACACAGTAATTTCCAAACCAAATTTCTTTAAGCAAGGCAGTTTATCACCCAGGACTGAGAGGCACTCCAAGGATGAAGTTCTGAAATAAAGTTGTTCAGAGTTAAGTTGGGCCTTATTGGGAAACTAAAAATTCTCCTTTTCCACCACTGATTGAGACAACTTTTAGAGATAAAAATCAAAGCTTATTTTATTTACTTGAATAAAACATTCTTATCCCATCTTTGCCCCATTTAGGTCTACACAGCAGCTTATAAACATAATTTATAAACCATATGAAATGCCGAAGTTGAATAAATACTCTGACAAACTTAAACAGCACAGCCTAAAACAGTAAATAAGCGAAGAGCTGCTAAGAGCAGATTTATATATGTTAAAGAGCTGGGCAAATAGGATAGGCTTTGGGCCAAACTGTATAGGCTTTGGGCCAGCTTGCTCCACCTGGTTTCTCGGTCCTTCACCAATCACGGACAAAGGGGCGGGGGGGAGGAGTGGCTATTTTCATTCGGGAGGCTTTCTCCTTCAGGGCGCTCCCGGCCGTGGAGATCGCGGACATTGAGTGTGTCGGGGCAATGATGGAGGCCGAGGAGAGTTTGGCAATGGTGTACCGACCGCCTAGCATACCGGCCAATAGCCTGCCATCCCTGCTGGAGGCCGTATCACGCTGGGCATTGGAGCACCTGCAGCTGCTGGTCATGGGTGATTTCAACATCCATGCCGAGAATGCGGCCTCCAGTTGTGCTGCGGACCTGGTGTCGTCCATGGCGGCAATGGGACTCTCTCAGGTTATCACAGCCCCCACGCATTGGGCCGGTCATACGCTCGATCTGATCTTTGCTGCGGGAGTAATGGTGGACCAGATTACTGCGATGGCGGTACCATGGTCAGACCACCAGGCCCCTGAAGGCTCGTCTGAATGTGCCACCCCGACCCCGCTTAGGTGGCAAGCGGATTTTTGCTCGTCCGCGAGGCCAAATGGACCCTGTGCGGCTTCAGATGGCGTTGCGGGAACCGAAGCCCCCTGGCAGCTCGTTGGATGAGCTCGTGGATGAGCTAGTGGAGGACTGGCATGACCGGCTCTCCACGGCCATTGACGAGATTGCTCCCAGGCGTCCTCTCTGGACTCGAGTGAGGCGGGCGCCCTGGTATACCCAGGAGCTGCGCCAGCTGAAGCGAGAACTGAGATGACTAGAGAGACGGTGGCGCCGCGCTCACGACAAGGCATCAAGAGCATCTTATAGGACGTTTATGAAGGCCTATGAGATGGCAGTCAAGGCCGCAAAGAGGGAATTCTTTGTGGCCAGGATTGCATCTGCTAGCTCACGCCCAGCACAATTATTTAGTATGATTCAGTCATTGACTCTGCCACAGGGCAGGCAAAATGTGAGGGAATTGGACATAAGCTGCCCTGAGCCTCCGGGGAGGGCGGGATAGAAATATGAAAAATAAAAATATAAATAAATAAATAAATATGATCAGAAATGCCAATTACTTCATAAAAATCATGATCAACATTTGTACTTACCTTGTTCAAAATGCCAATTTTTGCTGTTGATCCTCCCTTTTTATTGTCTCAACAACATGGTCTCAACTGAAGTATTATAGCATTGTAATAGATGCATTATAGGTGGTTTTGCATCCCCACAATGGCAGCAGTTGGCATGATCATTTTTTTGGGGGGGGGTTGTAATTTTCATATGTGTGTCCGTGCACATGTGTGCATTTTAGTGTGCGTGCACCTGGAAGTCATGGCGACCTCTGGTGACTGACCCCTACTATTATTCAGAGATAATAAAGCTGAACTTGCCAGAGTCAGCCCTGCTTAGCTTCCGAGATCGCGTTTGCCTGGGCTATCCAGGTCAGGGCAGCATGATAATTTTTTTTATTGAGGCTAGACTATTGTAATGTACTGTACTTGGGGCTGTCCTTGAAGACAACTCAGAAACTCCAGGTGGCACAGAATAGGAGGAGGAGAGGAGGAGGAGATTGGACTTATACCCCGCCCTTCACTACCCAAAGGTGTCTCAGAGCGGCTTACAAACTCCTTTCCCTTCCCCTCCCCACAACAGACACCCTGTGAGGTAGGTGGGGCTGAGAGAGCTCTTGACAGAAACTGCTCTTTTTCAAGAGCAGCTCTTATCAGAACTACGGCTTGCCCAAGGTCATCCAGCCAGGTGCAAGTGGAGGAGTGGGGAATCAAACCCGGTTCTCCCAGATTAGAGTCCGTGCACTTAACCACCACACCAACCTGGTTCATTTACTATTGAGAGCTAGGTAGAGAATGCCTATTATGCCTATTATGCTGTTACTCCATTGGCTATTGGATAGTTTCTAGGTTCAGTTTGAGGTACAAGTTATTACCTGTGAAGACCTTCATGGACCATCTACTGGATTGCACCTCCTGATATGCTCTACTTCAATCATCTGAGCAAAGCCTTCTGAATGCACCACCATGAAAATGGATAAGATTGATGGCTGCCTGTGCCCAAACATTCTCAGTTGTGGCTCTCACCTGGAATGGCCTGCCCACTGATATCAGGAAGGCTCTGACACTTTTATCATTTTGGAGATTATGTGAAATAGAATTGTTCAGGGGTTCTTTCTTTCAAGTAAACTTTTCTCATCCTAAGATGGCATTTTATGATGTTCTCATCTATGTATATAGTAATTTTTATCTCAACTTGCCTCCAAAAACATTCAGCGCATTGTCCTTCTTTCCCCCATTTTATCCTCACCAGAACCCTGGGAGGTAGTTCAGGCCTTAGCTCATCCAGCAAGCTTTATAGAAGGTGGTGATTTTGTTCGAGTTCTCCCAGATCCTAGATAAACACTCTAACCACCACACCACACTAGCTGCCATCTTCTAATGTTCTGTATAAATGACTAAATTGTCAATAGATGTGTAATAAATGGAACCCCTCTGTGTATGTGTACAAGAGTCATATGGATTATTCCTTTGGAAGCTGTTGAATATAACTTAGTGGGAATACGGTGCTTTTCGTCGGAGATTAAGGAGCTGAATTCTTCATGCCACTAGAACCTGCTTGCCCCCCCAGTTGGAATAAGGAGACAGACAACAGTTTGGAAGTAAACAAGGGCCACTTTATTAACTATTTAATACAACATTGTGGCAAGGGACCAGCTAAGCGAGCATGGAACAGGCAAGGCAGGTGTCATTCCCCTGACCACCCTCCTTGCCCTTTTCTTGCGGGTCATCCAACTCCATACATAATTTAAGTTATGTATTAAGGTTTTAAAATGATAAGAATCATGATGGAATAGAAATTGAGGGGAATGATAATACTAATATAGAGGTTATTAATCAAATGATTATAAAATAGAATGGAAATCATGACTGTAAGAGTGATTACATAATGAATTGGTATACTAATGGAATAAGTTTTAATATAATTGAATGATTTGACTCGATTATGATAATGGTAAATATTTATAGGTGTGGAGTGATATTAGAAGGTTAAGGAGGGAGGTAAATAGACTTCATTGTAACAGATTTGTAGGAGGTATGGCGATAGCAGATTAAAGATGGTGGTTGTAGTTTAAATGTGGTGGAACAGAGATAGGCAGAGTCTAGGTAGACTAATAATGGAAAGATAATGGTACTAATAAAATGTAAAAACTTAAGTCCCAAAACAGAATAGTAAACCCTCTAGTTAAATATGCTATAAAGGCTTTTAGGAGAAGATTAATGAATTTAAAGAATGTAAAGGCGGACAGGAAAAATAAAAAGTGTATTGAAAGAAATGGGATTTAAAAATGAGTAAAATATAAAACCCTGTTGTTATTGTGGAAACAAAGAGTCAGCAGATTACAGGCGGATGGATATAAACTTAAGATTAAGAACAACAAGATAGTAGGAAGGTTCTATATTATGGATAGAAATTTTGTAATTGATTTCTGAAAAGTTAGCAAGTATTCTTTAAGGAAATTGTATTAGTAGGTTTTACTCAACACAGACGAGATATTTAAAGGGAAGATATGCTTAAAATATGAATGGAAATGTAATTGGACTTGTACATTACTCTGTGCTGATGGTAAAGATAAGTGTTGGTATAGGATCTTTATGTAATCTTGTGGTTGACTTGGTTAGTATGTATGAGACAGGCTGATATCATAAAATCAACTAAAAATATTGATTTTTTAAAAAGTTATGGCCGCTGTCACTGTTCTCGGTAGCAGCTGCAATGCCCGCGCAGGGGGAGGGGCGGGGGAAAATGTCCCCTTGCCTCCCTGAGCCCTGGGGTGGTGGCCTTGGACTTGTAGGGGCAAATTCCACCTCTCGCGTGTGATGTCCGGCAACATTGCCACTCGTTGACATCACATGCGAGAGGTCATTCTGGCTCCCCCAGCCCTCAGTAGGGGCTCTTTAAAAAGTTATGGCCGCTGTCACTGTTCTCGGTAGCAGCTGCAATGCCCGCGCAGGGGGAGGGGCGGGGGAAAATGTCCCCTTGCCTCCCTGAGCCCTGGGGTGGTGGCCTTGGACTCGCAGGGGCAAATTCCACCTCTCGCACAAGAGGTCATTCTGGCTCCCCCCACTGTCCTTAGGGACTCTTTAAAAAGTTATGCCCCCTGCCGCCACTTTCGGCGGCAGCTGCAACCACGGGGGGGGGGACTGCTGAGCTGCCCTCCCCTCCTTTTTCAGGCTCTGGGTGTTGCCACTCGTAGACATCACATACAAGAGGTTATTCTGGCTCCCCCAGCTCTCGGGAGGGGCTCTTTAGAAAGTTATGGCTTCCATCGCTGTTTTCGGTGGTAGCTGCAAAACCCGCGCATGGGGGCGGGACCGGGCGAAACGTTCCCTTGCCTCCCTGAGCCCCAGGGTGGTGGCCTTGGACTCGTAGGGGCAAATTCCACCTCTCGCGTGTGATGTCTGAGCGGCCTTGCCTTGCCAAGGCCTTGCCGCTCGGACATCACACGTGAGAGGTCATTCTGGCTCCCCCAGAATATTGGAGGGGTTCTTTTAAAAGTTATGGCCGCCGTCGCTCTTCTCCACGGCAGCTGCAACGCCCACACCGGGGGGGGGGGGGGGCAAAACATTCCCTTACCTCCCTGAGCCCCAGGGTGGTGGCCTTGGACTCGTAGGGGCAAATTCCACCTGTCGTGTGTGAAAAACCCTGCTGCGGGGGGGGGGCCCTTAAACCACAGCTGTTACCCACTTCCACCTAAAGCCGCCTCCTAAAGTTGCCTCCTTAAGCCTCCCACAGCAGCCATGCAGAGATGCCGCTGGTGAACGCTGAGGGCACAGGAAAATCAGCTGCAGGTCGCTTAAAGAGATCGCCGTGGGCCGCAGCCTCAGGAAACCGCGGATGCCACCTCTCCACTGATGAAGGGCTCAAAAGAAAAGATGCCCTCACAGCGGCCGCAGCTGCCTCCTCCACAAACACCATCGTTGCCTGGAACCACCACCGAAAATCACCCTGACATTTCAGCCAATGCCAGGCTGTAACTGCCGTACTTTTGGAGGCTAGCCGTGCTGCCTGAGGCCCCACAGACAACGGGCCTACAAGGTATGCTGCCAACTGACCCACCCTGCATGCTCAGAGCTCCAAACCAGGGCAGCAACAGAGCCCATGACGCAGAGCAACTGACATTGGGCGGAAGCGGAGCCCGGCCTTTTTCTAGCAGAGCTGGCTCCGTCCCCGCTGCCCACGTCACGATGCCATGCGTCATGGGCTCTGTTGCTGCCCCGGGTTCCTCTGGAGCGGCAAAACAGCCCCTGGACCTCCAGTGGCTTTGCTGGGAGGCCAGGAGCTCCAATCTCACTCCCCCCCAAAAAAATCAGGCAATGTGTTTCCCTCTCCCAAGCATCTGTTTTAAGAGGTGTTGTAGACATTCCTCTTAGAGCAAGGATCAGAAAGTTGGAGATGGTACTAATTCTAATTTTGGTATGGTGGGCTAGAGATTCACAGCAAGGAAGCATGATTCATAGAGGCTAGAAGGCCCACTTTTAGAAGTGAAATTACAAAAAGCTGTGTATTTCAAGAGTATCTGTTGTAATAACGATGCTGCAATAACTATAGCAATATTGTAAACGCAGGACAGTGTAAACTCTTTGGCATTGCCTGCTGGGTACAAAGACCCTTTAATTGAATCTAATAACAGTCGCTGTGCAAAACCAGTGCGCAGGCCAGAAATATAGGCCTGCCTGAGAAACTATACATGGCCTTCAAATGTGAATGGCATTGAGTGGGTGGAGGGAAGGTGGCACAATTTCATCAGATCTCAGAAGGGTCAGTGCTTGGATGGGAGACCAGCAGGAAGACTGCAGAGGAAGGCAATGGTAAACCACCTCTGATTCTCATTTGCCATAAATCAGTTGTGGCTTGATGGCGCATGCAAACATACGTATTGGGAGGGTGTTTGCCCCTTGCCATTCTTAAATTATACCCATCCATTTTGGATGAGTACACAGCTTCAAGACAAAAGAGCTTCCCACTGCTCATCCTTTCAATCCAGGAATCGTATCAGAACCACATGAGCAAAGACTGACGAAAACACACCTCAGCGGACCTTCTGAGTAAAACTAGATCTGCAAAAAATAGAAGAAGAAAATACCTGAAGAAAATAACACCTTCTCATAACAGGCATGGAAAGGCTTAATAAATTAGAAGGATAAACACAAGGCAGACTTTCTAATCTCTTGTACAAGACACATATAATCCCTGTTAAGAAGGTAGGCAGCACTTGAGTCACACAGTAACAGAGATGAACATTCACAGAGACAGGGAGAAGATAATATTACATGATATTAAGAGAAGCCAAAATCAAGACAGTTACTGACACTGACCACTGTGTGACACAGAGGGCTGGACAGGATAGGCCAACATGGCTTCTCTTATGTTCTTACTTGGTGGAAAAAATGAGGAAAGAGAAATGGGGGAACTAAAAGTCATAGGAAGGTGACAGGAAAATGGACAACAATCCTCTGCTTTGTCTCTGGGTGCAAAGTTTGGGTCTACATGCTCTCTCCTTAGGTTTGCCATTGGCCCATCAGGAGTGGAAGATGTCCCACTCCCAGCTCCTGTTTCTTGCCAGTACTCCAACAGAAGAAGAAAAAATTACCATAATAACATAAAAAACCCTTCTGAATCAACCAGTGGTCCATTTAGTCCAGCATCCTGTCTCACACATAGGGTTGCTAGATCCAGGTTGGGAAACTCCTGGACACTTGGGAGATGGAGCCTGGGGAGGACAGGGACCTCAGTGGGTTACGATGCCATACAGCCTACCCTCCAAAGCATCCATTTCCTCCAGGAGAATTTATCTCTGTAGTCTGGAGACGAGCTGTAATTCCAGAGGGCCAACAACAGGGCATAGAGGCCAAGTCCTTCGCCCCCTGAGGCTCCCTTTAATCACTATGGCTAGTAGCCACTGATAGGCCATTCATCCATGAATATGTCTAATCCCCCTTTAAAGCTGTCTGTTCCTGGGGCCATCATTAAATCCTCTGGCAGTGAATTCCACATCATAGTCACTCTGTTTGTAAAGAAGTATTTCCTTTTGTCCATCCTGAATGTACCTCCCATCAATTTCATTGGATGCCCTCAAGTTCTAGTATTTGAGGAGAGGGAGAACAAATTATCTTTTGTCTACTCTCTCTACCCCATACATAATTTTATAAACCTCTATCATGCCCCCCCCCCAGTCATCTCTTTTCCAAACCTGAAAAGTCCTAGACTCTTCTGTCTTTCTTGATAGGGAAGGTGCTCCAGCCCCCAATCATCTTGTTTGCCCATTTCAGTACTTTTCTCAGCTCTGCAATGTCCCTTTTGAGATGCAGTGACTGGAACTACACACAATATTCTGGATGAGGCCTCACCATAGATCCATACAGGGGTATTATAGTATCAGCCCTTTTATTTTCAATTCCTTTCCTAATAATCCCTAACTGGGTTGACACTTTGATTGCTCTGTCTACTATGACTACAAGATCTTTTCCCCTCTGGCCCAATCTGCATCTAGTATTTGCTCCGTTGTTGTACCAAACCCACACTGGAACAGAAAAAGATGTGGCTCAAAACCACATTCAAATACCCCAGGTTAATGCCATACTGACTGCAGAGTCACCCCTGAATGGCCATAAAATGGCCATAAATCTATGCAGACGGCCACCATAAAACCAGAGATCAAATGAAGTGAAAGCAGCATGCAGTCTGGACGCTGCTATAAAATTCGACAATCAATCAAAGTGAAAGTGGCATGCAATGTAGATGGGAATTTCTGTTCCAGTGTGGGTTTGGTAAGACAGCGGAGCAAATGCTAGATGCAGATTCGGCCTCAGTCTCTGCAAGTTTATACCCCATAACCTATACTTGAAGTTGTGTGTGTGTGTGGGGGGGGGGTGTTGTCCCAATGTGCATCACCTTACACTTACCAACACTGAACATCATCTGCCACATTTGTGGAGATCCTCTTGGAGCTCTTCACAGTTAGCTTTGGCTTTCACCATCCTGAATAATTTTGTGCCATCTGCAAACTTGGCCACTACACTACTCACCCCTAGTTTCAGACCATTTCTGAACAAATTACATCATATCAGCCCCAATATCGTTCCTTGTGGGATCCCACTGCTTGCTTCCCTCCATTGTGAGAACTGTCCTTGTATTCCTATTCTTTGCTTCCTGTCACTTGACCAGCTGGTGACAACACGACATCACTTCCAGAGAAAACCTGGAATTGACATTAAGCCTCTCCATACATCTCTGGGATCTCTATGGTCTTCTCCAGAAGTGATATAACACTGTCAGCTGACAGTGTCCCCGTATCCCTGCACCGCAGGACTCCCACTGGTTGACAACCTCCCCTCTCTCACAACCACACACACACAGAGGCCGAGATTTTCATCAATGTGTAGCTCTAATTGAAATATATTAATCTTATTTGTTGAAAGGGCTAAGGATGCCTTTAGCTCTTTGTTTCAGCCTGAGTAATAACACACAGAACTGCTCCTTAAATGCCATGCAGAGCTCTTGGCTTCTGGGCTTCTATGAGTTGTTGCACTGGGCAAGCAAGCAAGTCAGGGGTGAAAAGCTGTCACCTCAGGGTTGCCACCTAAGGCTTCAGAAATTTAAAAAAACATTATAAGAAAAAAACAGATTATTTTGTCAGGATACTAACAAAGATTCAAATGGGTAGCAGTGTTGGTCTGAAGCAGTAGAACACAGTGTGAGTCCAGTGGCTCCTTTAAGACCAACAAATTTTTATTCAGGGTATAAGCTTTCGTGTGTGCGTATGTATCTTCAGATACAGTGAAACAAGACGTCCTCAGGCATTACATATAGGTAGAGGGGAAGGGTTAGTTACCAGGAAGGGCTAGTTAGAGTCAAGATGCATAAGTAACTGGGCAATTATAGCTGAGGTTGGATTAAAGCAGTTGGGAAGATCTGAGAATAGCAGTAAATTAGTATACAAATACAAGAGTTAACAAACAAATGTAAGAGCTGAGTTTGAGTCCAGTGGCACCTGTTTGACATTGGCACATTGCCTTGGCTTTTTCGCACCTCCTCCTCACCAAAGAATTGTCCCAGAGAAAGCTCTCAGCTAGGTCCCCGGTTGCAGGGACTGAAGACAGGAAACAGGAGGCCAAATAGTTGCCTGCAGCAATGCAGGGGTCACACTAGTGGCAAAGCCCATGCTCTCTTCAAGCAGCCAATCATTGTCCTACTCCATTCTGTCAGCTCTTTGAAAATGAATGGCCAGCCACATTCACTCCCAGGAACAGCTAAGCAACTATGGGGGCTCCTGCTTCTTTCTCATGTGCAAATATATTGATCTGACAAGCTGGAGAAGCCTGTGATTCACTCACCTGCCATGGATGAAATAAGGCAAGGAACCTTGGATTTGCTAGTTCAATGATCTAAGAAGATGCAATAAAAAGATCCCTAATGAATGGAAAGTAAACTCACAGGGTGCTTCCAGGTGTTACATTTATCCTATGACCTTGGCAATCATCAGTGGATAATGAAACAGCGTCTATATAGAAAGGGCACTGGCATAGAACAACTTCTTACTGTGGTCATTTCTTCTGGGGGGGAAAAAAGCACAGGTCTTCTACCATGCTTCAGTTCATGTACATCTGGGGCAACTGATTTCATTGCACCTGTCATGTTGAGCTCTCTGACTTTCACAGTATTTAAAGCTTACATTAAAAGGCCCTGGATGCTGATGTGATCTCAAGTCAGTATCCAAAAAAGTGACCTTGATGCAACTTCCACTGCAAGGGGCTTTACGTGGACCCAGTGAAACAAAGGAGGTGGTATTTGTGTTCTGAGTTCTAGCAGGGTAATGATAGGACAATGTGGTGGTTAGACAGCCTGGGGACTGGAATCTCGAGTTATAACCTACCGTACCTTAATCGATCACTGTGTTTTTATCCAGACAGCACTATACATATGCATTATGTAATCAGAGCAGGCTTCTGCTTTTAAGATCCCCCTCCCCCACTTCATGAGCTTTTCTTATAACTTTGTCAGATTTCAGATGGGCTTTTTTTTAATGTGAGCCTAACATTTATTTTCTGCCATCCAAACTTCTCTCAGGGAGCTGAATGGGGATTTGAACCCAGATGTGCTATCATTGTGCTATATAGTAGTCATTTGCTATTGAATTTTTTTGCCCAGACACTGGGGGGGGGGGGGAACAGTTGCATACAATTGTTGTAGTGAAGCAGTAGCACAATATCCAGCAGTGCTGCCCCAGTCTCCAGGGCCCTGGACTGATACTCTGATCACTAGATACCCTTGGCAATGTCAACAGTCAAAGGACAAATCTAAGCACTTAGTTATTTATTTATTTATTTTTGGATTTATATCCCTCCCTCCCCGATAGCTCAGGGCGGCTAACAATGAGGCACAAGTGCCAGAATTAAAACAGATAAAACAGTCTAAAACCATAAAACAATACAGTACAACAACTTCTTACATACTGTTAGCGGAAATCCTCTGGTGAGAATTAATCCATTGCCCAAATCTGTCTTATCTACGACAGGGGCTTATAAATGGGTTCTTGGCCACCGATTTGTATACAGAGAATGGGTCAGCCAGACAGTGCTTTGTGTCTAGTGATTGGATGTTAAAGAATAAATGTTGTCTTTACTAAATAATATTCACAAGCATACAAAAACTCTTTTACACACACAAACGTACAAGATCCTTTAGATGCAGTAGAAATGGAAATCAATTGATATTGAAAATAATAAAAGGTTCAACAGACCAGGTGGTGACACACAAGGTAGCGAATATACTTATCTGATCCTGAAGATGGGGTTTGATCTTCCCAACGGAGCAAAACGGAAACCAGAGATCTAGCTGGAGGGACTCTAGACACACGGTTGGAAACCAGCCAAACACGTGTGGGCTTTCCTGGTCGCGATCCAAGAAGCACGTAAGAATTACCTTAGTAGAGCTGTAGTTACCTTAGGTGGGGGTAGGGATGGCTAGCACCAGACAAAGGATGCTCCTAGCCTTATATTACCTGTGTTAGGGGTTGGACTAGTACCAACCTCCTGTCCTTGGTCGGCCCCATGTCCTTATACCTATTGGGTATTGAATGTGACGTACCTATCTAGAGGGAGGGGGTCAATATTCAAATCTAAGCCTATACTTCAATGGAACCATTTGGTTAAGGTGTCAAAGTTGTATCAGCATAGAAACCTTTTGTAGTGGAGATGCTCTGGCTGGGTCCAGGCAGTCAACAGGAAACAAGTCTCTTTTTGATGCAAAACCAGATACAGGGTTACGTGTTATCCAGAAACTCCTTGATGGTGGAATAGTTGTTGTTTCACAGAGTGCTTTGGCTGAGCATAATGGAGAATGCCTTCTTGTTCCCAAGGCAGGATGGGTAGGTGTGTGTGTGTCCTCATTAGCATGTTGGTGCAGGCAGCACATGGCACAGCAGCTTGCAGAGGCAGACAAGCCAAGCATATATCATAGCAGCTTCCAGGTGCACACAAGTCATACAAGCAAATCACACAACATTCCAGAACCCATACACAAATGCAGATACATTGCATACATTCCAGCATCATCACAATACAAATAATACACATTTTATTTCCATCTGCTAACAATACCTGAGTCAAAGTTACACACTAGGTTAGGGAAGAACAAGAGAAAGGGAAATAACATGGTAGGGGGTCTGTGGATAAGCCCTTTAAAAATTTCTAAGTGATGGAATGACTCATCAGAGGCTCAAACAACACTTCTCTCCATCTGTGCCACTGTCTCCTTAAAGCAGAAGTCCACCTCTGCTCAATGCATCACTAGGCAATATGCCTGGTGACAATGTACACCCACTCGTGCCCTTTGCAGCAACCAGGATTTTTAAAAAGCAGCTAAGGAGGCAAAGTTGACATACATGTTCCAAGCCTCGCCATCATTCAGTGGCCTGCACAAGGCAGTCACCCTAGTCCTGCTCTGTGGAACCCTGGATCAGGGTTAAAAATGTCCCCCACTTCTGAATGAGGGGGGGGAGATGAATTTTTACATGACAAACTGGAAGCTTGCCTTGAAACAGCAGCTTGAAACTGGAAGGGAGGGAGGGAGGGAGAATATGGGAACAGGGGATGTTTGCAGGGGACAATCCATGGAAGGAGGAGAATGTATAACCCTCCCATCAGTCTATGGATTTTCACTAGCAAATTTCTCCCCTGATAGTTTTATAAGACTTTAGTCCCCCGTCGGTTGCATAAATGGGAACTGGACTAACTGGAATAGAATGGTATCATGGAGCACCTGTAGAGGAAAACTTTACTAAGTGTACCCCACACCCACCTTTCCATATTCTCATCAGCAGCCTTTGGGTTGGAACAAAACATTTGCCAAGTTGTCACTCCGTTCCTAGAAGAACAGATGATATCAAGGCATAATGCATGGCATCTTGGGGAAAACAAGACAGGAATTTAAAAAAGAAGAAAAAGAAGTTGAAGGAAAGGACCTTCATCTGCTATTGACAGCTAATGAATCTTTGGCTTTCCCCATGAAAATTTACCCAGATTTTACCATCACAGACTTCTAAAATCACAGGAGAGGTCATTAGAACCATCTGTCTGAACTATCTGAATTTTCCTTGAGCATGCTTCAGTCTCAGCATCCCTTATGTGCCATTACATGAAGCCCTACAGAATAATCTACATAGCCAGCATAGAACTAAACTTTTATATAGAATGTGTCCAAAGGAAGAGCATCTCGATACTGCTTTGGTTTTAAGGAAGCAGTGAATTCAGCTGAAGTCACAAGGCTTGGTTCTGTTTCATGTATGTTAAGATCACATCCACGGAGCACTCCTTAGCAACAATGTCCTCGAGCCTTGCAAATACTGCACTTGGGGAATGGAATCTTCCACTGTGTATAGTGCCCATTTTCCTTTTGAGTCTGTCTTCCCCTGAAGAGTCTCAGAATATTGATAGGTTTGCAATTTAATGTTGTCCCCCCCAAATTCATGTATCACTTTTACATCGGCACAGTCAGCAGATTCGCCATTCAACACACTTGGTAGCCAGCTGAAAGACACTGTTAGTTTCTACTTGGGACATAGCTGATTGTTTACCTTCAGTGTGGAGGATTATATCTTCCTGCATTTGAACTTGCCAAAGTCTCACAGCAAGGGTGAAAGTGGGGAAAGATCTCTGCATGCTTTGCCTTGAGATCAGTTAATTTCAGCCTGTGTGTAAATTTCCTTTCTGCAAGTTGAGCACTTGAGTGGCCATGTCATAATGAGATCATGGCCATGCAGGAAGGAGCTACCTTGCTCATTATCAGTCATGTCACTTGTGGAAGCATGCTGCAGGCAAACAAATTGTAATAGCCAGCCGTGGTCACTGGAGAAAGAAGTCCCTTTTCTCAATGGCAATATATTGTTGGTGAAAATGCTGAGAAAATGCAATAGCCCTAAAAAATAGTGTTGCCTTGAAAGGTGACCTGTGGCTCCTAAACCAATAAACAAACAACAACTGTGCATTTGTTGCATTAGAAATTAGTCATCTGGAATAGTAAACTGTAGGGTGTTAATCCCATTTGCAAAACTACCTGCATTCACAATGTCCACTTGGTTTCAGCCGTTGTCTCATAACTCTCCAGATGGTGCATTCTGGGCTTTCTGCCATCTCTGCTTCCTTCCCCACCATGTGTGCAAGTGGAGGTGTGGCCAGAGTGCTTCGTAAATCTGGCTCCCCTCACATGCTACTTGAGCCAAATGTAGCTGTGAGCAGCTGGCCACAGATTGCAGCAGCCTTGCGGGCTGTTCCCCTGGATGCCAAAGGCTTGATTGACACTACAGCTGACCCCCAAATGGAATAATCAGGAATAATTAGCCCTCCTCTACACACCTTGTGGGCTCTGTGCCAGACTCTCAGCTCTGACAATTTATCAACTAAATGATGCAGTATAATGCCTTACAGTCATACGTTCCCATAGCTTGTAATGTAGTAAAGTTTTCATAAACTGCATGGGAAATTTTGATATACAGATATGAATCTAAACTCATTCTGGGGATTTATATGCCAGAATTTTGCTCTGGAATTTGTGAAATAATAGCTTTTGACCATTTGGAAAATGCCTTCTTGCATCAGTCTCTGCCAAGTCCCATGCTCATCTGGAATAACAAACTGAGGATTTGTGGTCTGAGGGCCTTGCTTTTAGATGTGCTTGTCAGTTTGGTGTAGTGGTTAGGAGGGCGGACTCTAATCTGGGAAAACCGAGCTTGATTCCTCACTCTTCCACATGTAGCTGCTGGTGTGACTTTAGGTCAGTTACAAGTTGTTTCAGAGCTGTTCTCTCATGATCAGTTCTCGAAAGAGCTCTCTCAGCCCCACCTACCTCACAGGGTGTCTGTTGTGGGGAGGGGAAGGGAAAGGAAATTGTAAACTGCTCTGAGACTCCTTGGGGTAGTGAAGGGCAGGGTATAAATCCAATTTCTTCTTCTTCTTCTTCTTCTCTTCTTCTTCTTTAGATCTTATCTAGGAATTAATTACTTAGAACAGGTACACACACACACTGGATTCCATGGGTCACCTCTCTGATTTCTCCCAGCAGATGTCTTGTGCTGTGCTATGCAGATATAAGTATCAGTGAGCAGCCATTTTTGTTGTTGTTCTTGTTTTCCCCTGACTCCACACACATTCATTTTGTTACTTCAAATAGCCTGCCAGCTAAAAGGTTCCTCAGAAACCCTGAGGTATGCATCTACCTTCAGTGGTGAGGTGAGAGGCAAAGAGAGACAGGGCTTTTCAGTACTGGCATCTCACCTTTTTGCCTCGAGGCTCACCTGGTGCCTACTTTACTTTTATTTAGTTGCCAGGCCAAATGACATTATTTTACCCAGGCTTTTAATTGGGGGGGGGGGGATTTTCCCAGTTTTTTAATGGTCTGCTTCTAGCCTGAGAACAGTTTTCTGAGATGTCTTTTAAGCTTCTCAGTGTTTTTATATTCTGGCTGGATTTTTAACACTGGGTTTTTAACACTTTATGAATTGTCAACCACTTTTTCTGTGTTTTATGGTTTTTTTCTGTTTTACTTTGTGAACTGACTTCTTCAGGGTCTATGGAGAAGTGGCATGAACATTTTCTAAATAAACATAATACCTCAGGTAGCCTCACACACCTATACAACAGCCTTGTGATCTTTGGATGCTCCATGCCTCACCCACCCACCCTTTCCTGGTCAGCTGCTTAGCAGGAGGCTTCAAGCAGAGACAGTGTCCCTCACCTGACTGAAGTCTGAAAACACAAATGTGAGGCAGCATCTAAACAAATGTTTTCTCTTCAGCAGCACTGAGGCAGCTTAATTGTGACAAGGATCAAGGCTTCAGGAACTCTACAGGGGAAGCTCAGGTTGCCTTCCCAGAAGTCTTCCTTTCCAGGCTAAATTAAGTATCGCTTTGTTTTTCTACTGATTTAAATCCAATCCTTGAGGTATTTATTTTTTAGCATTTGGGGGAATCCTGAGAGCTGTTGTTGGGTACCCTTAACTAAACAGGTAAGAATAAAGTGAGCAACCTTGGTCCGTCTGGACTGCATGTTGCAGAAGCCAATGGTCAGAGAGACTAAGCGTGTGCCGGAAAGAAACAGACAGCTCCGACAGTAATGGGCTGTAATTGAGTTCTCAGCCTTGCTTTAACTGCCTTGGTGCGATTGCCTGTGAAAATTGCTCTGTTTTATGTTCTTTGTTAGGTTCTGTCAAGCCCCATTTAAAATAATGAGGCCCCTTCACTCACTTTCCCTCTGTAGAGTTCAGTGGGAGTCAAGAGAACTTTCAATGGGAAGAGCAAAAACTGTCATGTGTGGAGAACAAGGGGTTGCGGTAAATTACCAAGGTCCAGGATCTTTACAGTAGCTGTGAGCCAGCCATGACCTTGAGGAAGGTCAAATGAGAAAACACATTATACCATTCTCTCAGCCAATCAGCTGCTGTTCCCTAGAGATATTCAGTGTCCAATAAAGCTGCTGTTTTCTAACAGCTGATCCATCTCCTCCTCGACTGCATTAATCCCGAATGCATGCCACACTGACAGAGCAGATAGATGGTTAGTGCAGGAAGATCTCCTTTGAAAGCCATGTTTGAAATAGCAGTGTGGGCCATATCTTAACTTTTAAAAATAATTTTTCAATGTGTTGAACAGAAGATTTTTAGAGTGTTTGTAAGACATGGATTCATATGGAAGATAGACGAATATGAAGACCTATTACATTATTTAGGCCCCGGTCACACGGGCCGGATATTGCAGGGGGGAGGTGTGGCTGTTTGCCCCGGAGCGAACTACCACGCGGCAGCCAGATCAAACATCCCGCCCGACGTCCCGTGGTTGGGGGGAGGTGCTGATCATACCTCACTCCTGCGGCATGGCAAAGAAGCGGCGCCGTGAGGGTTGTGTTGCTTTTTTTAAATCCAAGTGTTCGCATGCGTTGTTGGGTGCTTGTGCGCACCCGTGGAGACTTGACCAAAAAAAAACTTTTCGCGATGGGACATGGGCGGGCGCCGGATGCCACGAGCTAACACCGGAAACGTGATCTGACGCCCACCCTTGCCCAGTGAGATCGCGCCCGAAAAATCCGCCTATCTTCCGTCTCTCTAGCATGCCTAATGCTCCGTGTGACCGGGGCCTTAAATGATTTTTGGAAGAGTTATTGAGACTCCAGTTCTGCCTTTGAAGCCATACTTTTTGAGAAAGCAACTGCGTATGTGGGAATCAGCTGTGGCAGTGCATGGATAAAAGAAATTTTGATTGGGCTATATATATGTACAAAGACATGTCTCTTCCCTAGCCTACCTTCTCAAGATGGTGGATTTTCCCTGCTCAATTTGCCCAATCTGTTCAATCTGCCTCAATTGCCTTAGGGCATTGTTAATACCAACTTGGCTCCAGTATCAGTTGAATCTGGTTAGCCTGAGAGAAATATGCCCTGCCTGACATGGCTGCAGCACATTCTGTAGCTAGATACTGTTAAGCTGCAATCAGGTGTTAATTTTAAGTACTGAGTATTTATTTAGATGAAATGGCTTGATGTTTTTATGAATTACCATTTATTGTTTTGTCACGTGATCCTCCCGGAGTCCGCTTACGGGATAGGGTAGAATACGAATTGAATAAACAGCAAGTGTTAGGATTTGACGGC